>NC_072478.1:255000-495000 GCF_027574615.1 Eptesicus fuscus | reverse complement strand
AGATATAGACATAGACATAGATACAGATACAGATACAGATACAGATACAGATACAGATACAGATATAGACATAGACATAGACATAGACATAGATATAGATATAGACATAGACATAGACATAGACATAGATATAGACATAGACATAGACATAGACATAGACAGACATAGACATAGACATAGATATAGATATAGAGATAGAGATATAGATATAGACATAGACATAGACATAGACATAGACATAGACATAGATATAGATATAGATATAGATATAGATATAGATATAGACATAGATATAGATATAGATACAGATATAGATATAGATATAGATATAGATATAGACATAGACATAGACATAGATATAGATATAGACATAGATATAGATATAGACATAGATATAGATATAGACAGATATAGATATAGATATAGATATAGACATAGATATAGATATAGATATAGATATAGATATAGATATAGAGATAGAGATAGACATAGACATAGACATAGACATAGACATAGACATAGACACAGATATAGATATAGATATAGATATAGATATATAGATATTTAGTGCAGTTCATGACAACAGCACACACATAGCAAATCCATACACAGACCTGGTCCTCTGAATGTGACCGACTTCGGAGACACTGAAGTGACTCCCTGTGCCACTCCATGGGAAATACTATGCAGCCATGCCAGTGGGGCCCACCTCACACAGGACTGACTGACCGTGAGGAAATGACAGCCAATATTTCTACAGATTTTAATGAGCAAATAGGGATCGGCTCCACAAGTGCAAAAGATATCTTTCTGTTTCTAAAATATATTCCTATTGATTTCAGAGAGGCAGGGAGAGGGAGAGAGAGAGCCATCAACGATGAGAGAGAAACATGGATCAGCTGTCTCCTGCACACCCCACACTGGGATGGAGCCTACAACCTGGGCATGTGCCCTGACCGGGAATTGAACCATGACCTCCTGGTTCATAGGTTGATGCTCAACCACAGAGCCACATCAGTTCGAATGGCATCTCTAAACTACTGATGCCAAGTGTCTGTATGTGTCCTGGATTTTTATTTTCATTCCTGATTTTTATTGTAAATGTGAGTCTTTCTCTTTATTGCCATCACTCCTCCCCAGGCAATGGTGATAATGAGGCAGTAGCATCCTTCTGAATTCAGGTCAAACATCTAGAACCTGAGAAAAAAATTTGGGGGACAAGCATTAACCCGAAGAGAACTGGAATTTTGGCACAGAAAATACCAAATTTCTCATATATAACTGCTACACGGTTTCGATTTTTAAAAACATTTCACTATTGTTTTTAAGGTAGAATACCCTCACCCTCAATTGGCCATAAAGAAACATTTATGGTTAAAAATGTTAAAGATCATCAGGATGGTGAATTTTTACATTAAAATGTGTATAAAAAGGCACAGTATTTAGTATTTGGTGAAACATTTTAGAATGGTCCACCTTTCCTTTTAACTCTGCAAACTTCCTAAATCAACCCAGATCCTGACACTGATTTGTTGCCATAGTTTTACTTCTAACACCACCCCCGGCCCACCCGCCAGCCCCACGTCTCATTAACCTGGGTGCTCTCCGAAGAGCCGTGGCTGTAACTGCCCTTATTTTATGGAACGGAGGTTACGTGACTGACGGAGCCACTCTGCTGCCAGTGGCACGGCCGTCCCCGTGCGGAAACCTGTGGACAGACCCACAGGGGGAGGAGGGGGAGGTCATGAGCTTGTGTACGGATCTGAAGGTCCAACAAACTGGAAAGTCGGCCGCACAGCCGCACCTGAGACCCTGAGGTTAGTGACCACTGGAAGCCACGTTCCTGGGGTCAGTGGGCGCAGCTCCCGTGTGCGCGCCCTAAGGACGCAGCCCCGGCCTGTCCCATCGCCATCTCCTCAGGTAAAGGCCAAGGTTAACTCTGTGGTTTATTTATTTGTTTATATGTTTTTATTGGTTTTAAAGAGAGGGAAGGGGAGAGGAAGAGAGATAGAAACAACATTGATGAGAGAGAATCATGGATTGGCTGCCTCCTGCACGCCCCAGACTGGGGATCGAGCCTGCAACCCGGGCATGTGCCCTGACGGGAATCCAGCGCTGACCTCCTGGTTCATAGGTCGACGCTCAACCGCTGAGCCACACGGTCCATGCCTATTTGCTTTATGCCAAACAGCGTCTGTCTAGGTGGAGACACCTTGTAAACCTGCAGGCCTGTGTATTGGAATTTACTATTGACCAGAGGAATAATTTGTACATACGAATACACAGGGGTCAGGATTTCACAGCTAGCACGAGTGATTCGGGAGGTATGTGCTCTGAGTCCCCCAAACAAGATGACCCCAAACCTCAGCCTGGGCCTGACAAGGCTCAGAGACAGGACAAGTCGGGGAGAGCTCACCCACGTGGCTGACGACGGAGCTGCACCGGGTCCGCCCGGGTCTCCTTGCTCTCCTGGAACTTGTAGGAACACGGCAGATGCTGCCCCCGGACACCGGTCCCCCTGCCTTCACCTTGTCTGGGGCTCAGGCCACTGCTGGCCTACTGGCCGGGCTGAATGTCCTAACACAACCACACTGACCTCTCCCCATCGCCCGGCTCCTGTGGGATTTACCTTTGGCCATGCACAACCATACTTACTACTTTTAACACTGGTAAGTATTACCTAATATCATAATATTCTTGGGATTGCTCACAGACATTTTGGCCAGAAATGTCTGCTCAGTCAGATTACAAACTCCACGGAGGTCTGGGCCGTGGATGGCCAGCCCAATGCGGCCACACCAGCCGATACAGAGCCACGCGCCCAGCAAACCTGCCCAGACCCACTGCATTAACGGAGCTCCTTCTGAGCGAGGAGAAAACACAATTAAACGCAGTAAATAAGCTCATTCTTGACACTGAAGCTCATTAAGCAAATGTTAAAGATCAAGGTCTTTGTCTCAATGGGCACAAACACCAATTAGCAGGTAGAAGAAGGTGGTTGTCTGAGCGAACACGGAAACACGAACAAACCAGGTCTGACAACTCGGTGGAAGCTCAGCCTCTAGACTCTAGACCAGTGATGGCGAACCTATGACACGCGTGTCAGCACTGACACGCGTAGCCATTTCTGATGACACGTGGCCGCATGCCGAGGATGAAACATTTGCTGCTCCTGAGGATGAAACATTTGCGACTAGAGTCTTGGAGTTAGTTTTTTCCTCAAAGTGACACACTACCCGAGTTATGCTCGGTTTTTTGGCGAAGTTTGACACACCAAGCTCCAAAGGCTGCCCATCACTGCTCTAGAGTGACATGTGTGTGTCATTAACCAGAACATGTTTTATCATCTCCTTTTAAAAAACAGACCCTCCCTTGCTCTGCCCAGTGTGGCTCAGTGGTTGAGCACTGTCCCATGTGCCAAAAGGTCACCCATCAGGGCACACGCCCAGGTTGCAGGCTCGATCCCCAGTAGGGGGCGTGCAGGAGGCAGCTGGTCAATGTTTCTCTCTCTCACCACTGATGTTTCTCTCTCCCTAAATCAATAAAAACATGTATTTTTTAAATGGACCCTCCCTAAATGGTTGGCAGGTATTGATGAACTCAAAAGGACAGGAATGCCTATCCATTTACTTAGTCTCGAGTTCATGCATTTTTTCCATCAAAAGATTTTCTCATTTGGTAGCAATCGCAAGGGTGCCCGCCCGGTGATGGGACTGAGGCGTCCGCGTGCTCGCCGCTGTGAGCCCGCCTGCACCCGCAGAAACACACAGACGGTGGCTCTGCTTCTGCACCAGCGGGGCCTGGACAGGCCACAGGCGGAGCGAGAGCGGCCAGCGTGTGTAATACGTTTAACAATAAAGATGTTTTTTTAAAGCTGTCAGTGTATTTATACCTTAGTCTGCTCCAAGTCAGGGCACAAGAGTAGCCAACACAGATTAAAAACCTTAATTCTAGCCCTAGCCCATTTGGCTCAATGGATAGAGCCTCAGCCTGTGGACTGAAGGGTCCTGTGTTCAATTCCAGTCAAGGGCACAAGCCCAGGTTGCAGGCGCCATCCCCAGTGTGGGGCATGCAGGAGGCAGCTGATCAATGATTCTCTCTCATCATTGATGTTTTTATCT
This sequence comes from Eptesicus fuscus, assembly GCF_027574615.1. Taxonomy (NCBI): domain Eukaryota; kingdom Metazoa; phylum Chordata; class Mammalia; order Chiroptera; family Vespertilionidae; genus Eptesicus; species Eptesicus fuscus. The sequence goes on along the minus strand of NC_072478.1, from coordinate 490,879 downwards.
CTCTCCCTCTCCCTTCCTCTCTAAAATAAATAAAAATATATATTTTTAAAAATACATTATTTCATCTAAAGTGAGTTCAGCAATGATAACCTATCAGTTTAATTCCCCTACATTCATAATAGGATGGAACAAAATTTAAAAAGGTAATTTTAGAGTCTTTCTATCCTTTGAAGAAGTAACTAACATTTTGAAAAGTCTAAAATAAAAAAATTTAGTCTTTCTAATATTTAGGTGGCCTAACAATTAAAAAGTGGATAAAATGCTCCAATTTTAAAGTTAAATGTGAAAGTATTGAAATTATATTTCTTTTTATTTTCAGCCTAATGATTTCTTAAAGAAATGTGACAAAGAGTTATATTAATGTACCAGGAGCCATCATCCTAATATATAAAAAGCCAGGGGCTATCATGAGTGAAACAACCGTATGGACGACTGAACAGCAGGCTGCGTGGGGCGACCAGGCCAGTGGGGAGGGGGGCCACTTTGGGGTGACCAGGCCAGCAGGGGGGGCAAGGAAGGGTGACCAGGCTGGCAGAGGGGGCAGTTAGGGGTGACCAGGCCAGCAGATGGGGGCAGTTGGGGGCAACCAGGCCAGCGGGGGGGGGGGGGAGCAGTTGGGGGCAACCAGGCCAGCAGGGGGGTAGTTGGGGGCAACCAGACTGGCGGGGGCAGTAAGGGGTGACCAGGCCGGTGGGGGCGGGGAGCAGTTAGGGGCGACCAGGCCAGCAGAGGGGGGCAGTTGGGGGCAACCAGCCTGGAAGAGTGGGGCAGTTGGGGGCAACCAGGCTGGCAAGGGGACAGTTAGGGGTGACCAGGCCAGCAGGTAGAGGCAGTTAGGGGTGATCAGGCTGGCAGGGGTGCAGTTAGGGGCGATCAGGCAGGCAGGTAGGTGAGCAGTTAGGAGCCAGCGGTCCTGGATTGTGAGAGGGATGTCCGACTGCCGGTTTAGGCCCCATCCCCAGGATTGGGCCTAAACTGGCAGTTGGACATCCCCCAAAGGGTCCCGGATTGGAGAGGGTGCAGGCTGGGCTGAGGGACACACCCCTGTGCACGAATTTCGTGCACCGGGCCTCTAGTAAAAAATATTTTTAAAAAAACAATACTATAAAGACTCTCCTTCTACAGGGTTTATTCCAATAGATAATTTCCATGTAAGGGAGTAGTAACAACACCTAAAACTTATTGCCATCAACTACATATTGAATACTGCTCCAGGAATTTTACACATGCTATTTCTCTTCCTCACAAGATGCCAAAAGGCACGGACAAGGAAGTATTCACACCTTACAGGTGAGGACCTGGGTCAGAGAAATTAACTGATATGCTCCCCACATTGTAATAATTATAACACATTATTATAATCTTTTTTTTATATATATATATATATTTTATTGATTTTTTACAAAGTGGAAGGAAGAGGGAGAGAGAGGTAGAAACATTGATCAGCTGCCTCCTGCACACCCCCACTGGGGATGTGCCCGCAACCAAGGTACATGCCCTTGGCCGGAATCGAACCTGGGACCTTTCAGTCCGCAGGCCGATGCTCTATCCACTGAGCCACACCGGTCAGGGCACATTATTATAATCTTATAATATTAGCTGTAATATTACAGGATAAGCCAAGATTGAAATTCAGTGTGTCTACGTGACAAGCTGGGAAGTGCAGACGTGAGTGTGTGTGTGTGTGTGTGTGTGTGTGTGTGTGTGTGTGTGTGTATGTGAGTGTGTGAGTGTGTGTGTGAGTGTGTGTGTGTGAGAGTGTGTGTGTGTGAGTGTGTGTTCCTTTCAGGTGAAATTACTTTGAACACGCAAATGTCACTGAATTATAATAATCACCTCTGATTGTACACAAACACACACGCACTCAAAACCTGGCATTGTTTTCATTTTGACTGCATCTCAGAAAAGAATGTATTCCTGAAATAAACATGTTTGAGAAAATGAAGCTGAAAAGCATCCCAGTCTGACATAAGCGCTCCGCCCTGTGAGTCCTCCGTCCTCCCTCGGCTCGGTCCTGTCTCCTGTGCGGCCCGCTCCGGCCGCAGAGCCGCCCCGCCCTGGCCATCTGAGAGAAGAGCCTTTTGAGATGATTCTGTGAACGCAGCCGAGAAACGCCTGCCTCCTTCCTGCCCCTTGCTCTTTGTTTTCCTGTTTTAAAGTGTTATCAGCTGACACGGTACAAATTCCCCGAGGGTGAGGGTGGGGCAGAACCTTGGGTACAAAGCACACCCCGGCCCTGCCGCCCGCCATCCTGTGTTTCCTCGGATCCATCGCGTCCTCACATGTTATTAACATGTTCGTGCTGGGCAGGCTTATCTTTGCCGACTGACAGGGCACCATGGGACACAGGGATCTTTGAAACAATCAGTGTGGACGCTCGGTTGGGAGAGGGGACCGGAGGCGACGGCTCGGACACCATGCAGGGGCCGCACCGTCCAGGCCGAAGGGGCGTCTGTCCGCTCTAGTCACTCCCTCTCGGCCCAGGGGAAGCCAGGCGCCCTCCTGGCACCGTGCGCGTCAGAATCCCTTTCCCGCCCGCTGCGGTCGGAGGAAAGGGGTTTCAGGCGGATTTATTGAACAGGCATCTCTGCCGGCGGGGCTCGGAGCCAGAGGCCGCGGGCTCGAGGGTCGGCCCGGCTGGTGAGTGTGCCCTCCGGCCTCCCCCTCCCCGCGGCCTCTCCCTGAAGATGCGGGTGTGGGAGCACCCCTGAGTACAAAGCCCACACCCCTCCACCTCCCACCCCTTCCACGGCTCCTCTGGATCCTCTGGATCGGAGACAGCGACCACGCCCATGTCTGGGAAGGCGGCGGAGCAAAGCAGAGCAACACCCCCCACGCCGGGGTCCCCGCGTCTCCTGCACAGCCTTCCCTCCGGAAGAATGCAGGGCGCCTGCTGCCTCGCCATCTCAGGTCCTCGCTGAGCGAACATCGGCCCAATCTTCCTCCCGCTCCACAGCCCACCGCGCTCGCCCCTCCCTTCAAAGCCCTCGTTCTAAGGACAAAATGACTCTGTGCCCAGCAGCGCCCGACGCACCTCCGCGGTCAGCGCCTCCATAACGCACGCTGGCGCCGGACACACCTTGTCGTTCACCCACGGCTCCCGTCAGGGTCCACGGAGACCCCAGGCCCTCTCCCAGCTCAGAAAGCAGCCGCCTGCACCTGCCCCTGAGACCAGAGCCTCCCCGATTCCTACGGCCACAGCCGTCTGCTCTCTCTCTCTCTCTCTCTCTCTCTCTCTCTCTCTCTCACACACACACACACACACACACACACACACACTCCGCCATGCAGGCACCCGCACCCGGCCATGTACCTTTTTGGGTCTTTTTCTCCTCTGACTACTGCCATTGACCTTCTCACCACTGTCGCTTTTCTGAGCTGCATCCTCGTTGATCATTGTGAACAGTCGGTAGAGCAAACAGCTCTGCCATGCAGCCTGCCGCCTGCACCGCCGGGAGCGAGTGTGCACGCACTGGAGCGAGCAAGGGGGTGGGGAGGGGGCTCGGAGGCGAGCGCGGTGACGTTGCCATGGCAGCAGCTGCCACAACTGTTTATCTGACTGCACGGTTAAATCCAATTCCGCCAATTACCACCCGGCCCAATACAATGCAGGAAGCCTTGAAAAGAGAATGCCAGGGACGCAAATGATTGAAGGACTCAGCTGTTTGCTTTCTGACACACTTTCCATTCAATCAGCTCTCATTCCACACATAGACCCACTCAAACACCTGCACACAGACCTGCACACAGACCTGCACACAGACCTGCACACAGACCTGCTCACAGACCTGCTCATAGACCTGCACACAGACCTGCACACAGACCTGCACACAGACCTGCACACAGACCTGCTCACAGACCTGCTCATAGACCTGCACACAGACCTGCACACAGACCTGCACACAGAATGTACATAGAACTGCACACAGACCTGCACACAGACCTGCACACAGAATGTACATAGAACTGCACACAGACCTGCTCACAGACCTGCACACAGACCTGCTCACAAACCTGCTCACAGACCTGCACACAGAATGTACACAGACCTGCACACAGACCTGCACACAGACCTGCACACAGACCTGCACACAGACCTGCTCACAGACCTGCTCACAGACCTGCACACAGACCTGCTCACAGACCTGCACACAGACCTGCACACAGACCTGCACACAGACCTGCACACAGACCTGCACACAGAACTGCTCACAGACCTGCACACAGACCTGCTCACAGACCTGCACACAGACCTGCACACAGACCTACACACAGACCTGCTCACAGATCTGCTCACAGACCTGCTCACAGATCTGCTCACAGACCTGCACACAGACCTGCACACAGACCTGCACACAGACCTGCTCACAGACCTGCACACAGACCTGCACACAGACCTGCACACAGACCTGCACACAGACCTGCTCACAGACCTGCACACAGACCTGCACACAGACCTGCTCACAGACCTGCACACAGACCTTCACACAGAATGTACACAGAACTGCACACAGACCTGCACACAGACCTGCACACAGACCTGCTCACAGACCTGCTCACAGACCTGCTCACAGACCTGCTCACAGAACTGCACACTGACCTGCACACAGACCTGCTCACAGACCTGCACACAGACCTGCACACAGACCTGCACACAGACCTGCACACAGAACTGCACACAGACCTGCACACAGACCTGCACACAGAATGTACACAGACCTGCACACAGACCTGCACACTGACCTGCTCACAGACCTGCTCACAGACCTGCTCACAGAACTGCACACTGACCTGCACACAACCTGCACACAGACCTGCACACAGACCTGCACACAGACCTGCTCACAGAACTGCACACTGACCTGCACACAGACCTGCACACAGAATGTACACAGACCTGCACACAGACCTGCACACAGAATGTACACAGACCTGCACACAGACCTGCTCACAGACCTGCTCACAGACCTGCACACAGACCTGCACACAGACCTGCACACAGACCTGCTCACAGACCTGCACACAGACCTGCACACAGACCTGCTCACAGACCTGCACACAGACCTGCACACAGACCTGCACACAGACCTGCACACAGAATGTACACAGACCTGCACACTGACCTGCACACAGACCTGCACACTGACCTGCACACAGACCTGCTCACAGACCTGCACACAGACCTGCACACAGACCTGCACACAGACCTGCTCACAGACCTGCACACAGACCTGCACACAGACCTGCTCACAGAACTGCACACTGACCTGCACACAGACCTGCACACAGACCTGCACACAGAATGTACACAGACCTGCACACTGACCTGCACACAGACCTGCACACTGACCTGCACACAGACCTGCTCACAGACCTGCTCACAGACCTGCACACAGACCTGCACACAGACCTGCACACAGACCTGCTCACAGACCTGCACACAGACCTGCACACAGAATGTACACAGACCTGCACACTGACCTGCACACAGACCTGCACACTGACCTGCACACAGACCTGCTCACAGACCTGCTCACAGACCTACACACAGACCTGCTCACAGACCTGCTCACAGACCTGCTCACAGACCTGCACACAGACCTGCACACAGACCTGCTCACAGACCTGCACACAGAACTGCACACAGACCTGCACACAGACCTGCTCACAGACCTGCACACAGACCTGCTCACAGACCTGCTCACAGACCTGCACACAGACCTGCACACAGACCTGCTCACAGACCTGCACACAGACCTTCACACAGAATGTACACAGAACTGCACACAGACCTGCTCACAGACCTGCACACAGACCTGCACACAGACCTGCTCACAGACCTGCTCACAGACCTGCTCACAGAACTGCACACTGACCTGCACACAGACCTGCACACAGAATGTACACAGACCTGCACACAGACCTGCACACAGAATGTACACAGACCTGCACACAGACCTGCTCACAGACCTGCTCACAGACCTGCTCACAGACCTACACACAGACCTGCTCACAGACCTGCTCACAGACCTGCACACTGACCTGCACACAGACCTGCTCACAGACCTGCACACAGACCTGCACACAGACCTGCTCACAGACCTGCACACAGACCTACACACAGACATGCTCACAGACCTGCACACAGACCTGCACACTGACCTGCACACAGACCTGCACACAGACCTGCACACAGAATGTACACAGACCTGTACACTGACCTGCACACAGACCTGCACACTGACCTGCACACAGACCTGCTCACAGACCTGCACACAGACCTGCACACAGACCTGCTCACAGACCTGCACACAGACCTGCACACAGACCTGCTCACAGAACTGCACACTGACCTGCACACAGACCTGCACACAGACCTGCTCACAGAACTGCTCACAGAACTGCACACTGACCTGCTCACAGACCTGTACACAGAACTGCACACAGACCTGCACACAGACCTGCACACAGAATGTACACAGACCTGCACACAGACCTGCACACAGACCTGCTCACAGAATGTACACAGAACTGCACACAGACCTGCACACAGACCTGCACACAGACCTGCTCACAGACCTGCTCACAGACCTGCACACAGACCTGCTCACAGACCTGCACACAGACCTGCTCACAGACCTGCACACAGACCTGCTCACAGACCTGCACACAGACCTGCACACAGACCTGCACACAGACCTGCTCACAGACCTGCACACAGACCTGCACACAGACCTGCTCACAGACCTGCACACAGACCTGCTCACAGACCTGCACACAGACCTGCTCACAGACCTGCACACAGACCTGCTCACAGACCTGCACAGACCTGCTCACAGAATGTACACAGAACTGCACACAGACCTGCTCACAGACCTGCTCACAGAATGTACACAGACCTGCACACAGACCTGCACACAGACCTGCACACAGAATGTACACAGACCTGCACACAGACCTGCACACAGAATGTACACAGACCTGCACACAGACCTGCTCACAGACCTGCTCACAGACCTGCTCACAGACCTACACACAGACCTGCTCACAGACCTGCTCACAGACCTGCACACAGACCTGCACACAGACCTGCACACAGACCTGCTCACAGACCTACACACAGACCTGCTCACAGACCTGCACACAGACCTACACACAGACATGCTCACAGACCTGCACACAGACCTGCACACTGACCTGCACACAGACCTGCACACAGACCTGCACACAGAATGTACACAGACCTGTACACTGACCTGCACACAGACCTGCACACTGACCTGCACACAGACCTGCTCACAGACCTGCACACAGACCTGCACACAGACCTGCACACAGACCTGCACACAGACCTGCACACGGACCTGCTCACAGAACTGCACACTGACCTGCACACAGACCTGCACACAGACCTGCTCACAGACCTGCACACAGACCTGCTCACAGACCTGCACACAGACCTGCACACAGACCTGCACACAGACCTGCACACAGACCTGCACACAGACCTGCTCACAGAATGTACACAGACCTGCTCACAGACCTGCACACAGACCTGCACACAGACCTGCACACAGACCTGCTCACAGACCTGCACACAGACCTGCTCACAGACCTGCACACAGACCTGCTCACAGACCTGCACACAGACCTGCACACAGACCTGCTCACAGACCTGCACACAGACCTGCACACAGACCTGCATGTAATGTTCTCCCTACAGGTACGTCAACCAGAACAGACAATGCCTCAGGAGAAACTAACATTCCTGAACATGCCCTGAACCTGAAGAGACCCCGTCCGTCTGTCACCTCGCGCGCGCACTGTCCATTCTCCAGCCCTGGGAGGAGGGGCACGAGGAGAAGGCTGGCTGAGGGGAGGCCCCGCCTCGTCCCCACGGGGAGGGAAGAGGCCTCCCAGGGAAATGGTTGAAATCCATTTCGTTTCAGCAACAAGAGAACAAGACCAGAATGAGAGGCCGTCCCGGGGTCCCAGGCTACTTGGGGGCAGAGGGAGGTCAGGCCAGGGCCCGTGCCCCTCGCTGGGCAGCTGTGATCCGAGTGACCTTGCCACGGGCTCTTACAAGTCCTAGGTCAGATCTCACCTCCTGCCACTGGAGGCAGGGAGCCTTCAGCTCTTGAGCAGGAAGCTGGGCCCGGGCCCCACACCCCGGGAGGGCTGGGAAGGAGGCCCCGCTTCTCCTGGAAACGGGGTGCCCAGCGCTCAGCGCCTGCGCTCCCTCCTCCCCGCTTCCCAACACAGACCTCGGACAGCGGGCAGCAGCGACGCTGAGGGGGGCTCCTCGCCCTGTGGCCAGGCTCACGCGAGGCGCTGACGGCAGCACTGGGTGCAGGGCCCGCCCGCTCCCACACACGAGCACGAACATGCTGATGAATCAGTCTCTCCTCACACGCGCGCCAGCAAAGTTGCGGTCGGACGTGGAGCTCCGTGGGAGAATGGGCATGGCGCTCCCCGCACGGTGTCCCGCTCACTCTGTGGCGCGGCTGGGCGCCGACTTGGCAACATGAGTCCCTGGAAACAGGGATGAGGATTGGGGTTCCTGCAGGTGCAAATGCACGGCCAGGCAGGCTGCGCCCCCGACAGGCATAGCTTCCCGGTAAAAGGGAACTGTGCTCCATGGACGTGTTCATGCGAAAGCCGGCTCGCAAATAAGTGGCGACGTGCTTTTTCGTTAAACTCTGAAGAGAAACGGTGTGTCCATTGATCAGTACTCAGTAACCCAGAGGCCGAGTGTGTAAGAGCCACAGGAATGTAAGTCTTTTTTTAAAATATATTTTTATTGCCCTAGCTGGTTTGGCCTACAGACTGAAGGGTCCCAGGTTCGATTCCGGTCAAGAGCATGTACCTTGGTTGCGGGCACATCCCCAGTAGGGGGGGGTGCAGGAGGCAGCTGATCAATGTTTCTCTCTCATCGATGTTTCTAGCTCTATCCCTCTCCCTTCCTCTCTGTAAAAAATCAATAAAATATATTTTATATATATATAAATATATATATATATTATATATATATATTGATTGATTTCAGAGAGGAAAGGAGAGGGAGAAAGAGAAACATCAATAATGAGAGAGACTCATTGATCAGCTGTCTCCTGCATGTCCCACACTGGGGATTGAGCCCACAACCCGGGCCTGAGCCCTGATGGGGAATCGAGCCCTGACTCCTGGTTCCTAGGTCAACGCTCACCCACTGAGCCACAGCGGCCGGGCCTCTTTGTTAATTATTTAATCTGCTTAGCTGTTGAGAACACATTGCCCCTTGGCCTTGATAAGATGGTGATACTCAGACCTGGAAAGCGTGTCTCCAAACTCCAATGGGGAGAAGAGCGCTGCTCACGGAAGTGCATCGAGCACCACGCAGAATTCAGGAGCCAGGTGGTCAGCCCAGCCATGCCGGTCCCTCCACTGCCCTGTCCCCAAGTCACCGCATCCGTCTGCTGGTGCTTTCATCCTGCGTAAGCATCCAGGAAATAACTTTCCCTCCTGTTATTTTACACAAGTGTCTAGACCAGTGGTTCTCAACCTTCCTAACGCCACGACCCTTTAACACAGCTCCTCACATTGTGGTGACCCCCAACCATAACATTATTTTCGTTGCTACTTCATAACTGTAATTTTGCTACTGTTATGAATCATAATGTCAATATCTGTGTTTTCCGATGGTCTTAGGCGACCCTGCTGCTGTTTGGTTAGATTATTGCTGCTAACTTTAGACGATTCCGTGCTGTGCAGGCTGGAGTGGGTGAGGGAGAAAGCTAGCTCCCCATCCTGCCCGCCGGCCCAGGGTGTTCATGCTACAGTTGGATGGCACCTACAACAACTCAGGCTGTTCTACCTACAACCACAGGAATCTAACTAAGAAAAGTGGATAGATAACCTTTCCGACGTCCTTTGTGCCTGGTTAATTATCAGATTCTTCCTGGGCTCAGCAACTTATCCACCTAGAAAGTATCCAGAACCGTGATGGATCTGAGATCCAACTTGCATGCTAACCAGTGAGCCTGCTCGTTTCCCGGATGCCGGCAGAAGCCACGAGACTTCTGGGTCAGAGACGAAGACGTTGGTTGTTACTCAGAGCACAGCAGGCAGCACTGGCTGTGGCATGCTTGCATCAGGTTCCCTCACTCCTTGTCCTCACAGGCCTGACGTGTATGGTCCAGGTGGATGCTTCACACTCAGAGGGTTGTATAGAGAGAGGCACCGAGCTTAGGGAAACTGACTCTTTTATAGCAGGCAGTAAGCATATCTGGACTTTGCTCCGGAGAGAGCCATCATCTTTGTTACACTGGAGAGCGAGCATGCCTGATCTCTGCTCCTCTATCTTCCAAGGCTGCTTGCTACACCAACGTTTTAAAAATAGTCTGGAGCAAAGACAGTCAGTGCCCAGCTCGCAAGACGTACAGAAATGTAAGAAACCCACAGAAAAACCTCTCTTCAACAGAAAGTTTCAAAAAGTACACATCCTTCAGCTGAGATAAATGCCACTCTGCCCTTCATGGCGTCTACATGTAAGTGGACACTCCCTGGGACTCCTGAAAACTCCCTGCAGCACGGATACATGTCTGTGCAGTAAGTTCTAACAGTTCGCTCTGTCATAGACATTTGGAAGACTTCACACATCATCTGTGGTTTTGCCAGAATCACTACAGCACACAGCAAGGATGGGTGTCAGTCTGTGTGGTCTCAGTCCTACCCAGCCAATCAAATCATCCACCAGCCTCCCTCTCTGTTTTTCTCCCAGTGTGTGATAACTGTCTCACTTTCCTCACAGATAATCTATTTCTTTTTTTATTCTGTGACAAGTCCTTGAATCGATGCGCCTCCATTTTAAGGGGAAACATGAGTCGAAGAGACGTGAACGAGCAGATTAGATGGCCATGTGACTCAGTAACAAGCAGAATGGAATGTAGTTGACTCAATTTTCATAACCTTTATTTATTTCCACTAGAAAACAAAGACATTGGAAAACATATGAGCCTACAGAACCTAACAGTCCTCAAGGTCAACAAATGAAGCTGGAAAATAATGAGGGAAAACAGAAATGCTGACAGTTATTATTTAGACTGGAAAACCATTTTGGCACTTGTACAAATTCTAGAGAATTGTACCCACTAGTGTGGACAGAAATAAAAAAATCTACTAGGTTTGACAAATGAGCCACTCTTCCCTTCTCTGTTTCCAGTTCCTCGTCTATACATTCTTGCCATCAAGGTAGTCTATAAAAGGAGATAGAAAAAATCAAAATACAATGGGACCACATTTTTTGTTCAGGAAAAACTACCGGAGCTCCTAAGAGGAACACCAAGACCTGTCTGGGTTGTCAGTGGATAATTCCCAGGTAAAGAAATGCCTATTCTTGCCCTAGTCGTTTGGCTCAGTGGATAGAGCGTCAGCCTGCAGACGGAAGGGTCCCGGGTTCGATTCTGGTCAAGGGCATGTACCTCAGATGCAGGCTCCTCCTCTCACATCGATATTTCTCTCTCTGTCTTTCCCTCTCTCTTCCACTCTCTCTAAAAATCAATGGGAAAATATCCTTGGGTGAGGATTTAAAAACAAAACAAAAACCTATTCTTATCCAGCCAGCAGTGCTCCGGGGTTGAGCGTCAACCTGGGACTCAGGAGACTACGGTGCAATTCCCGGTCAGGGCCCAGGCCCAGGCTGGGGGCTCGATCCCGTGCGGGGCTGCAGGAGGCAGCCGATCCATGATTCGCTCTCATCATTGGTGTTTCTATCTCTCCCTCTCCCTTCCTCTCTGAAATCAATAAAAATATTTTCTTAAAACATAATTTTTAAAAATACCTGTTCTTATTTTCTTCCTTTTCCCTAAAATCTTCCAACCTTGAGTCCAGATTGATCTGGAAACTTTTCCAACAACAAACCCCACCGGACCTCCCTCCTCTCAAGGGCACAGTCCATGTCTCCCGGCGGCGGCCACCAGCCAGGTGTCTGCTTGATCCGCATTGGCCTTCGATGCCCAGGTGACGCCCTGAAACGCCAAATAAAATAGCCCTGGGTAAAGCCAGGTGGCTCAGCTCCGCCTCACTGCTGGAGTCAGCCTCGGGGGCCGCCAGTCCTCTCCTGCCCTCACCTGCCCTCACCTGTCCCCACCTGCCCTCACCTGTCCTCCCCTGCCCTCCCCTGCCCTCACCTGCCCTCACCTGCCCTCACCTGCCCTCACCTGTCCTCACCTGCCCTCACCTGCCCTCCCCTGCCCTCACCTGTCCTCACCTGCCCTCACCTGCCCTCACCTGTCCCCACCTGCCCTCACCTGTCCTCCCCTGCCCTCACCTGCCCTCACCTGTCCCCACCTGCCCTCACCGGTCCTCCCCTGCCCTCACCTGCCCTCACCTGTCCTCCCCTGCCCTCACCTGCCCTCACCTGTCCTCACCTGCCCTCACCTGTCCTCACCTGCCCTCACCTGCCCTCACCTGTCCTCCCCTGCCCTCACCTGCCCTCACCTGCCCTCACCTGTCCCCACCTGCCCTCACCTGCCCTCCCCTGCCCTCACCTGTCCTCTCCTGCCCTCCCCTGCCCTCACCTGCCCTCACCTGCCCTCACCTGTCCTCCCCTGCCCTCCCCTGCCCTCACCTGCCCTCACCTGCCCTCACCTGTCCTCCCCTGCCCTCACCTGCCCTCACCTGCCCTCCCCTGCCCTCACCTGTCCTCACCTGCCCTCCCCTGCCCTCACCTGCCCTCACCTGCCCTCACCTGCCCTCACCTGTCCCCACCTGTCCTCACCTGCCCTCACCTGTCCTCCCCTGCCCTCCTTTGTCCTCACAGAGCCCAGGAGGCAGGGCCCAAGAAGCAATGCGTCCTGAGCATGGGTGTCTGGAGCCCTGGGGCCCAGCTCCGTCTCTGCTCCATCAGGCAGGGACCCTCCTGTGGTCCTCAGGTCCTGTCCTCCTGAGAAGCCGTGACGGGCCCCTGCTCTCCCTGACCCAGCCGGGCCCGGACCCGCTGGACACACGGAGACAGCACCCTGTGTGCCCCCCACCACGCCCCAGCCCAGGGCGCAGGGGGTGCTGGGTCCCTCACCTGTGCTCAGCTTCACCTGAGGAGGAGAAACACCTGCATCGGGGTGAATTTGAAATAAGTGGACGAGTTGGAGGAATGCACTTTTTCGCCATCAGATTTTTGTTATTTGTAACAGCAACGAAGCCGTGCCCGCACGCACAGGAATCAAACACTGTATCCCAAGTCTCCTCCCCCCAGCACCCCCCCCCCCCCGCCGGAACTGTTTCTGTAGTTTTTCGGGGAATTTCAACGAAAAGACAGAAAGATTTCTATTTATCTCCCATGTACCTCCCAACAGAGGATTGGTGCTTCATTTTCAGCGAACAACAGGCTAACAGGAATATCGAAATCTGTGGACGTGGCAGTGCGCCACCCGCTCAGCAGAAATAACGGAACCGCGGTCAGACGACGTGCCGGGAAGGGGCGGACACAGTGCTGCGGAAGGGCTGCTGTGAGCTCGCGTCATCAGGTTTGGCACCGTCAGCAAAGGTCACCCGAGGTCACTGTGGCTCAGCGAGGCCCCACCTGGTGCTGAGGTGCCACCCACCGCCAGGAGCCAAGACCTAGGGTCTGGAGACAGCGGCGCCGGGACTGACCCGCGCACACAGGACAGGCGGCCGAGGGGCCCTGCCGGCGCCAGACCTCGAACACTGGGAGCGCCCCCAGGACGCGTGGCCTCAGCCCCGCCCTGCCCAAGCCACGGAGCAAGCGGATGCAGCCGCTGCTCACGCCGGAGGGGATCCGTCCGCCCCCGGACACGCAATCCAAACAAGCATCACTTACTTTCCACGGGACCAGCGACAAGGACGTGCAGGCGCTCCCCATCTCCACCACGTGGGCTCCCCGAAACCAGCAGGCCCCCCACTGCCACCCTGGTCCCCGTGCTCCTTGCATCCGAGCGAGTGGAGGGAAGTGGCCGCCGGGAGCTTCGGCGTCTCACCTCTGACTCCCTGCCCTCCCGTCTGGACGCGCCCCAACCTCTGCCGCGGCCCCCCTTCCCGGGTTTCCAATAACCCCCGCTCAGCACTCCTGTCGCTCCCGGGCGGATTCTGTCCTGTCCTCCCGCTGCAGGGCGCGGCCTCCCCGTCCCCGCGGCACCAGCCCGCCCCCCAGCGCCGGTCACTGTCCTTTGCCGGACACTCCTTGGCGGCCTGGGGCCCACAGTTTTGTTTTGTTTCAGGAGAAGGGACTCTAGAAAGTAAGATGTGTGTCAGTCCTGACTCTGACTTCATAGGAACCCGACCCCCACTCCTCCCGCCACGAGCGGAGCTGGAGGCAGGTGCCGGCCCTTGCACACCCGGTCCCGGGGGCAGCCGAGCATAGCGGTGCCCGTGGGCTGTGCCCTTGAGAATTCGTTTCACTCTGCGCCCATCACATGTCACCGTGCACATGTCACCGTGCACACGCCCAGGAAGCCTCATGCTGTCACTTCACCTGCAGGTTCCTGTTCTGGTTTTTAATCTTCAACCAGAGATAGGTTTGTTGAGAAAGAGAGAGAGAGAGAGAGAGAGAGAGAGAGAGAGAATCACTCGTTGTCTCCCGTGTGTACATGGACCAGGATCACCCCGAAGCCTTTCGGTGTACGGGCTCCGGTTCTAATGCACACCCTACACCTCACACATCAGACCTGACAAAGGGACGTCATCTACTCAGGGCTCCCCTAGGCACCGTGTTCCAGGAGAGCCACGTGTCCGTCCGTGGCACCGCCCGGACCAGCACACGGCCCCAAAGCGCCTCATACAGCCATCCCTGTGCCGGAGGCCCGTCCCGCCCCTGGCCCTTCGCCATGTGTATTACAGATCCACGGAGGGAGGGAGGGAGCGAGGAGCCCTGCCCACCGAGGACCGGGGAGCACGGGCACTGCTGCTCCCCGCACGCGGCCGTCCATGGACAAGGCGTGTCGCGTGACGGAGGAGAACCTGGGGAGTCACAGGTGAACTAACTCCTCGCCAGGTCTGGAACAGAAGGAAGTTCGCACCCCAGGAGTCTGGAGAGTGTCCACACAGGAAAAGAGAAGGGAAGTGCACATTTGTTCGGACAAAGTGGGGGTGGCCGGCCCGGAGGTCATGGAGTGCGGGCCGTATGGTGCGTCTACAGACCCGACACCCAGTCCTGCGGCCGGTGGCGCGGGGGCGGGGCGTCCCCGGGCGGCCTCACGCAGGCTGCCTGGTTCTAAAACACGCGGCGTGAATGCAGTGGCATCTCCGGCTGCATCCTGGCTGGGAGGTAGGAAAAGCTGGGAAGGGGCAGGAAGGAGCGAGGGAAAAGGCTAGAGAAGAGTGTGAGAGATACTCAGGGTCCTTCGTACGAGGGTGCTGCATGTAAGAATGAGGAAGAACAGATGATGGCGCTCAGAATTTAGCTTTTGAATAACAATGAAAGAAGAGTTCAGGAGTAATAAATCAATTGTATGTGACAAAACAGAGGTACAAAACTAACCTGGACTATAATTTTTAAAAATTAGCACGATGAGATTCGCTATAGATATAAAGGAAGGGGTGTAGGGGAAATCTCTGCCTCACTCATAATGTTGAAGGGACCTAAACTGCTTAAAAAAAAAAACCTCAGGTCTCATTCCCCCCAGTCAAGGGCAGGTACCTGGGTTGCAGGTTCAATCCCAGTCCCTGGTTGGGGCACGTGCAGGAGGCAACCAATCAACATCTCTGTCACAACGATGTTTCTCTCTCTCTCTCTCTCTCTCTCTCTCTCTCTCTCTCTCCCCCTCTTTTCTCTTCCTTTCTTCCCCTCCTCTCCCCCCTTCCGCTTTCTCTAAAAAATCAATGGGAAAAATATCCTCAGGTGAGGATCAAAACAATAATAATCCTATCTAATAAAAACCTAATATGCTAAGTGTCCAGTCATCCAGTCGGCCATTCAACCAATCAAAGGGTAATATGCTAATGATATGCTAAGGTCGCTAAACCACCAGCTATGAAATGCACTGACCACCAGGGGGCAGATGCTCTGACCAGTAGGTTAGCTTGCTGCTGGGGTCTGGCTGATCGGGACTGAGTGAGACTGGCCGGACACACCCTGGAGCCCTCCCGTGGTCCCTCCCCGGCTGGCCAACCTCCTGCGTTCCTCCCCTGCCCCCGGTCATGCACTGGTGGGGTCCCTTGGCCTGACCTGTGCACTCTCACAATCTGGGACCCCTCAGGGGACATCAGAGAGCCAGTTTCAACCAGATCCCACAGGCCAGGCCACAGGACCCCAATGGTGCACGAATTCGTGCACCAGGCCTCTAGTGATAATAATAATAATAATAATAATAATAATAATAATAGACAAAGACAAGCTATTTTCCAGCCTCCATCAGCTACTTGCCCACTCACTCACTGCATGCTCTTTGCAGGATGGGAGGTGGGGTGGATTTAAATTTGATGATGTCATTGGAGTCCTTTAGACACAGCCAGCTGGTCCCTCAGAAGTCTGGTCTGGGCACCCAGCCACACGTGACCATCGCCACAGCCCCATGTCGGGGTGAGGACAGGAGGGGGAGTCCCTGAGGGTCTTGGATTTTTTTCCTCCTTTTATTGTTTCATTGGTTTATTTTTGTAGATCAAGGAAAATTTCTGAGTCCTTTTTTAAAAATATATTTTTATTGATTTCAGAGAGGAAGAGAGAGAGAGAGAGAGAGAGAGAGAGAGAGACATCAATGATAAGAAAGAATCATTGGTTTCCTGCCTCCTGAATGCCCCCTATAGGGGATGGAGCCCACAACCCAGGCATGTGCCCTGACCAGGAATCAAACCGCGACTTCCTGGTTCATAGGTCGATGCTCAACCACTGAGCCACACTGGCTGGGCTTTCTGTGCCTTTTAAAACTGTTTTCTTTATTTGGCAAATTGACAAACCAAACGTTTCAGTGGGAAAGGGGTTGTGGTGGCCGTGGCTGTCCCGCAGGCCGTGCCCGTGTGTCAGGGAATGGCTGGGGTCACGTTTGTCATTTTCACTCAAAGCCATTCATGAGCATATCCTGCCCGTGTCACCCTGCCTCACGGCCGAGGAGACCTCTCGCCATAAATACACGATTCCGTGCTGTTAACAAATTAAAGAATTCCTTTACATTTACCTTTTCTGTTGTTTCTATCCTCATTTCCTGGTCTCTTTAAACATGATGTGAACAAGTGTTCTCAGCTAAAATTTAGGTGAAGAAGAGATTTAAATCGAAGTCTGCTCTTTACACAAAACAAATACATTTTTTAATATATTGTTATTGATTTCAGAGAGGGAGGGAGAGAGAAACATCAGTGATGACAGAGAATAATAGATCAGCTGCCTCCTGCACGCCCCACACTGGGGATCGAGCCCACAACCCGGGCCTGTGCCCTGACCGGGAACCAACCCCGACCTCCCGGTTCCTAGGTCGAGGCTCAACCACGGAGCCACGCCGGCCGGTGAAACAGATACTTGATGGAAGGGGCTGTGTCTGTCACCCTTACCGATGGCTTTCAAACTACCTTCTCGTGAAAGGAGTTTACTGACTCCCCCAATTGTCTATCCAGCACCCCTGGTGCCGGGGCCCTCTTCCCTCAGAGCTCATGTGGGCGTGGGAGGAGACAGGTCACCTTCACCTGTGAAGATGGGGCGTGCCCAGAGGGGCCGCCTTGATGAGACGCTCACACCGTGTCTCCGAGCAACTGGCCTTGTGCGGAGCCTGAGAGGAGAGGGGTTGCCGCCCCCAAGGGCGGCGTCCAGGCAGCCGAGGGGCCGGGAGGCGTGACCAGGCCGAGGAGAGCCTCGGGGACTGAGGCGTCTGCCTGGCGAGGTGACGGGGAGTCGGCGACATAGACCATGAGACTGGCAACGGGGTCCTGAACAGACTGTTCTTTCACGTTTCTGGACAGACTCACCCCGCTCTCTGTCTCCCCACATCGAGGTGTGCTTCAACACGAGACGCCCCTAGAGCTGTGGACAGACTCCAAGCTCCATCCTGCATTCGTTCCTTTCCCACACACCCAGGCTCCGGAAGGAGAAACCGCCCTTTTCCCGCGGCTGCGCTGCTCGGAAGGCGCGAACCTCTTCACACCCAGCCAGCCTGCTCCCGCGGGGAAGAGGCAGGGCAGGGGAAGTGGCCAATCCCGGGGACACGGACCGCGTCATGGCTAAACATAGGCCGCTCCCACGGACGAGCCCCCTGGACACCCTCCAGGGAAGTGGGTCCGGGGCCGCCCGAGAGGAGGCTGCTCAGGCACCGTTTCCCTTTGTGCTTTTCTCCTTCAAGGTCAGCTCTGCCTGAATGACACGCCCGCAAGGCCACACGCGGCCAGGGCCTGGCAGGCCTGGCCCACCTCCAGGACGGGGCGGGGCGGGGCCCGGGGCAGCCTCAGAGCGCCCGGACGACACGGGGGAGAGTTGCCCAGCGCAGGAGGAGCAGGGGGATCGGAACAGAAGCAGCGCGTCTCTCTCGGGCCTCAGTCTGCGATCAGTGGAACATCACTTCACAAAGGACGGAGCAGCGCTGCTGACTTTGCTACAAATGCGGGCCGGCACCTCGTGTGTGCCGGCAAATGCCCATGATGCCCAGCACCGACTGACCACCCGCCCTGCGCCCCCTCCGGGGAGGGAGAAGTTCCCGCAAACTCACTCTCTACAGACACACGTTCCGTTTAGAAGCCACTGTGCGGCCCCAGCAGAATCCCAGCGGTTTCACCTGGTAATAGAGACTTTCCCCAGCGGGTTAAAGAATGAGGGAAGCCCAGCCTGCCTGGCTCAGTGATTGAGCGTCAACCTGTGAACCAGGAGGTCAGGGTTCAATTCCCAGTCAGGGCACAGGCCCGGGTTGCGGGCTCAATCCCCAGTAGGGGGCGTCCAGGAGGCAGCCGATCCATGATTCTCTCATCATTGATGCCTTTATCTCTCTCTCCCCCTCCCTTTATCTCTGAAATCAACAAAAATATACTTTTAAAAAATGAAAATAAAAAGCAAGGGAAATGGCTGAGAAGAAGAAATCTCCCAGCTGAGCATTACGTGGTCCAAGCATTTACGTCAGTCACTGCTGTGAACATTATGTACTTAAAGTTACTCCAAAAAAGTCACAGGAACCTGGCCTGTGTGGCTCAGTGGATAGTGTCCACCTGCAGATGGAAGGGTCGTGGGTTCGATTCCCAGACAAGGGCACGCTCCTCGGTTGCAGGTTCCCCAGCCAGGACAGGGCGCTGGTGGGAGGCAACCAATGGATGTGCCTCTCAAGTCAATGCTCTCTCTCTCTCTCTCTCTCTCTCTCTCTCTCTCTCTCTCCCTCCTTTCCACTCTCTCTAGAAATCAATGGAAAAAATATCCTCGGGTGAAAAAAAATCAAAGGAACGAATGGGAGCAACTCGAGGGGGTCAGGGGTCAGGTTCCCTCCCTCACTGTGGCCCCCACAGGTCAGACTTTGCCTGGAGCTGACAGCGGGGCCCGATGTGGGTGGAAGGAAGCTTCCTTCAGTCCTGAGCTCCCCAGACCCCGGCCCGTGGGCGCTGGAGGGAGTCGTGCTGGAGGCCCCGTCGCCTCGAGAGAAACGAGGCTGGAAAAACAGGGCGCGGGGGGCCTCACTGGCCCAGCAGCTGCCACCTGGCGGCGGGTCTCCGCGGGGCCGTGGACCAGGAGGCCGGGGGGGGGGGTGGGGGGGGGCAAAGCGTCTTCAGGGGGAGTGCTTGGTCGGGTTGGGCTGAGTTAGGGGGCACCCATGATTAGGGGGCCGGGAAAGTCTTTGACGGATGAAGCTGCTGTCAGCAAGAGGGCGAGGGGACATCTGATGCCCCAAACCCTCTGCCGCAGAAACCAAGGAGCGTCTGAGCGCCTGCCTGCGTGGCCCGCCTGGGTCAGCGCTGTCCTGAGGTTTCCCCGGGAGCCACGGACATGCGGGGCGAGTGTCCCCGAGGAGCCGCGAGAGGCGCCGCTTCTATGCGGACGGCCCACGAGGTGAATTGCTCTGTGGTGGACATTTCTGGAAGAGGCATGTGCCTTGAGGAAACAAGAGATGGGAAAACGGTGGAGAAGCCAGGCAGACTGACTGTGCGCCATGTCCTCTTCCTCTCTGCGCAGGGATAACACCGCCTACTTGCCCCGGTGCCTGGCTGTGAGCCACGTCTAGCACATTATTCCCCTCGATTTTCCCAGGAGCCCAGCAGCAAGGGAGCTCGTGGGAACCCAAATGCCGCTTCCCTCCCCCAGCAAACCCCAGAGTTCACTGCCTCACCCCTTTCAGGTTTCAGCCCCAAAAGGTCGCCTTTTTCTGTGAGGCCATCCCTGGTGACCAGAGCTAAACATTATAAACTAGAGGCCCGGCACACAAAATTAGTGCATGCGTCCAGTCCCTAGGCCTGGCCTGCAATCAGGGCCATCTTCCCCGGCAGTCAGCAGCCAGCCCCGCCCCCCGCCGCCACACACCCCCGGTTCCCCATTCCCCAACGGCGATCAGAGCCTGCCGGCTGGGGGAAGGGACCAAGAGGTTGGCTGGCAGGAGCGTCTGCCCCCTGGTGGTCAGTGCACATCATAGAGACCAGTCCTTCGGCCGTTCAGTCGATTTGCATATTTTATGTAGGATTTTCGACACGCTGAACTGCTTTTTCTTTTTTTACTTTTCTTCTTTGCTCTTATCACTCCAACATGGGATCCACCTGCTTATTTAAAGACTAGAGGCCAGGTGCACGAAATTTGGTCTCTCAGCCTGGCCTGTACCCTCTCGCAACTTGAGACCCCTTGGGTAGGGTCCCTAGGCCTGGCCGGCGATCAGGGCCTATCGGGGCTTTCCTTCCCCCAGCAGTTGGCAGCTGCCCCCACCCCACCACTGCTTGCCATCTGTGCAGTGCTGTTCCCCTCCCCCGCCACCGGTCACCTCCCTCTGTGGCGACAGGCGTGGGGGGCAACCGCTTGGCTGGCCTGGGCCTCCCTCTGCGGGGCGATCACTGGCTGGCCCTGCACACCCACCACAGCATTGCTGGCCGGTGGCCTGGGCCTCCCTTTCGAGGCGATTGATCACGGAGCCCCCCATCTATCACCCCACAGAGGGTGGCCTGGGCACCTGTGTTGAGCACCTGCCCCCTGGTGGTCAGTGCGCATCATAACAACCCATCATCCCGTCGGTCAGCCTATTTGCATATTAGCCTTTTATTATATAGGACTGAATTTGTCCTTTAAATATTTAAATATTAACATGGGCAAAATAGTTGTATTTACTCAGTCACCAAACACAAGCATGGGTTTTTTTTTTGTTTTTTTTTTTTCTGGACTAGTGTGTGTTTTGTTGCACCTGATGTATTTCTGTCCAAAACACCAAAGGCTGTACAAGTTCAAATAACAACACTGCACTGACAGTGCTTTGCGTGGAAGGAGTGGCTTCTATTTCTAGGGCTGACTTTAGAGACCACGCGTGTGCTCACAGCCTCACGTGCAGCGTGGTTGTCGAGCTCTGCCTCCTTTCACAGTCACCTGCAGTGACAGACAGCTGGCGAGAACTTTAAATGTTTTTGAGAAATACAAAACATCTTTAACTGGTATATTTAAATTTTTTTAACCTCCTGGCAGTAGGCTATTAATTAGCTCTTTTATATACAGAATCTGCAGCACATACAACTTTAAATGCACACACACCTTTAATCGCTGCCTCAGATCAAAAGCTTGAAATCCTAGCATAAACGCCCAGAGTAAGGAAGCCACAGTCCCCTCACCTGGTTAATTTGGGGAGAAGCTAAATATTTTAGGAGATTCATGTTCACCTTAGATTTATGTGTCAACTTAGATGAAAGGAAAAATAATCACAGAGAATTGCAGAATGAACACAGAAACGGACGCCCTTGCAGGAAACCCACCTCTGTTCACGCACATCCCAAGGAAAGGGGCGTGTGCCGAGGGTGTGGCACCCACAGCGTGGCCCTCAGGATGGTCTGAGAGGACGCAGGGCCCCCTGGGGGCTGAAGAAGCTGAGGGACAACCTGGAGAGACAGCCCAGACCTCAGGGGTGGAGGGCAGCAGGGGACACCAGGCTGAGGCAGGCACAGGCCTGCCTGTGACCCCCGAACCACCTCAGTGCGTCCGGCCCAAGGAAGTGCCCTTCAGACCCGATGCCCAGACTCCACATTCCTTTTCTTAAAATATATTTTTACTAGAGGCCCGATGCACGAAGATTCGTGCTAGAATGGGCTTTCCTTTCCCTGGCTGCCAGCACCGCCTTTCCACTCCGGCCCAGCCGCTCCGGGAGCCGCCTCTTTCCGCTCTGGCCCCGCCTTCCCACACTGCCCAGAGGCCCTGAGAGTCGGGGCCCCGATGGTACACCAGTGGGGTCCCTCGACCTGGCCTGTGGGATCCAGCTCTCCGACATCCCCCAAGGGGTCCCAGATTGCAAGTGGGTGCAGGCCAGGCTGAGGGACCCCACTGGTGTACCATCGGGGCCGGAGAGGGACATGGGGGTTGGCCAGCCGGGGAGGAACCACAGGAGGGCTCCAGGGCATGTCCAGCCCGTCTTGCTCAGTCCCAATCAGCCATACCCCAGCAGCAAGCTCACCTACTGGTCAGAGCGTCTGCCCCCTGGTGGTTAGGGCACATCATAGTGACTGGTCAACCGGTCAACTGTCTGCCCCTTGGTGGCCAGTGCATGTCATAGCAAGCGGTTGAGCAGCCTTAGCAAATCATTACATTACACTTTGATTGGTTGAACAGACAACCGGACAACTGGACACGTAGCATATTAGGCTTTTATTATATAGGATAATCCTACCTAATAAAAGGGTAATATGTAAATAACCATCACTCTGCTACGCCTACGATTGGGCCGGCGGGAGGCTGGGGGGCGGGACTCGGGGTGGCCTATCCAGCCGTTGAGAGGCGCTGCTGAGGGGGGACCGATGGGGCTGAGGGGGGACCGATGGGGCCGAGGGGGGACCGATGGGGCCAGCGGGAGGCGCGGTGGGAGCGGCGGCGACGCCCGGTCCCGCCCCTCAGTATTCGCGGTCAGAGCAGCGGCGGCACCTGGGTCCCTCCTATCACTGAGGTTCCTGGGTGGTGGCGGCGCCCCAATTGCGGATGGCGGTGTGGGGCCCGGCAGCTCCTGCCTCACGCTGCCGCCGCCGCCGCTGGGGTCCAAGCCCCCGCCCTGAAAGAAGGCGGAAGGAAAACTGCTGCCAGTAGCCAGGTGAAGGAAGGTCTATTGCACGATTCTTCGTGCAAAGGGCTTCTAGTCTATATATATAAAACCCTAATATGCAAATAGACGAATGGTGGAACAAGCGAACAACCGAGCAACTGGTTGCTATGATGTGAGCTGGCCACCAGGGGGCGCACGTGGAACATGGCGGGCATCTGCAGCAGGCGGCAGAGCATGGAACATGGCGGGTATTGGCCACAGCGGGATGGCAGATCAGGGGAGCTGGGGCACCAGACCAAGGCGGGGTGCCGGTTGCTGTTATCGGGGTGAGCCTCTGGTGGTTACTGAAAATTCTTTGCTCCCGTGCGCCGTGGTCCTGCCGGGCGCTCACAACTGCTGTCAGCAGGTGCGAGCGGCAGCTGCTGGCCCCAATCACCCCTCTGGGCTTCTCCACCTCCCCTGCTCCTGAGGGGCGATCAGGGCCGACAGCCATGGCAGGAGCGGGGCTGCTGGCTGACAGGGGACTGGGGGCCGTGGTGGGCGGGGCCAGGCGGGGGCGTGGAGGATGGGCCAAGACCCCCTCCTGGGCCCACCGCAGCCTCACGGCCCACAGTTCCTTTCAAGGTGCACGAATTTATGCACTGGGCTCCTATTATTAATAATGAACTACAACGTTCACTAATGACTAATTACTATCATCGTGTTGCATTCATTTTCCTTATGCGCCTACACGCAGGCGCACCATTTCTCTCCACTAACACCAGCAGCGAATATTTTAGCAGCCGATGGCCACGTCATTAGTCTTGTACTGACTTGTTTGGTGCACGCAACAGGAAATATTTCGCTTTTGGGGAACAAGAAAAATGGGCTTATTTGCGTTATGCTTATTAATTTGTGCAGTTATTCAGTGTCTGGTAAGTTAATGTTTAAGAAAAAATAATTTTTATTAAAACGTTATATTACTTTGTGTTGACGATGACTCATTTATTTCAGCCCTTTGTATTCAGCATGTCTCTATCGAAATAAACCTGTTTCTATGAAAATTGAAGCTTTTGTTTTTTTGTGGCCACACAAACTTACACCTTGTGTATTTGGCCCGTGGTATTTTTCCTTTGATTTTTTTCTTTTCTTATTAGAGGAAGGGGAAGGGAGGGGGAGAGACAGAGAGAAAAACACTGATGTGAGAAACACATCACGTGGTCGCCTCCCACAGGAGCCCCGGCCGGGCTGGGGACAGAGCCCGCAGTGACACATGCTGCTAACTGGACCCTTTAGTCCTGGGCGGGTGCTCTAACCACTGAGCAGCCAGCCAGGGCAAACTGTCTGCATTTTAGATAAGAACTCCGCACTAAGTATAATTAGAAAAAATACAGTTTTCATTTTGGAGAAGAGAGATGCAAACACTGATTAACCTTCCTGAGTCCTCGAGGGTTCTGAGGTTCGACAGGAACATGAGCTGGTCCTTTCCTTTCGCGTGATCAGTGCGGGGTAACCGGTGTCTGGCTGCTTGGCGGGCCCTTGACCGAGTCCGACGGGCGTGACCTTGAATTAAGTGTGTCCGCTGCGTACCGCCTGGTACCCTGGATCACACACGCTGAACCAGGCAAGACTGGAGTGTGGGCATGGGGTCCCGCTCCCTCCCGGAATGTGGGGTCCCTGCCCAGGCCGGCCGGGATCACTCCGAATGCCACCGAGAGAAACGGGCATTCCTCCGGAATTCAACCAATTGCTGGGAAACTTTCAAGTCCCAGCAACACTGTTGCTATAGCAACCTGATGAGCTATTCTTAGCAACCAGCCACAACTCACACCCACGGGTCCCTTCATTTATTCCAAGAATAATGTTGACATTCCGATTTCTAACATATACAGATCTCACCAACCGATGTGTGTGGATGCAAGCTTGCGAGATCCCGTGGGTCGTGTGTTAATGACACGCCCTGGGCCTTGGGCACGTCCTGCGTGTACACAGCAGACACACACGGAAGGGTACCCTGCGTGGCTGGGAGTACAAATGGGTTTTATCTGTCTCTCCGAGAATTCGTTAACAATGGCAGAATCCCCAAACGTCACTCATGCATCCCCGACGCTGACATCTCCTCAGACAAATCGCACATCGTTTACAATGAGTAACGCAGGTAACGAGGAAATCTCACGTTTGCCTCGATTTGGCTTTTGATTCTAAAGCCGTCGCCAGGACGGGCATCACTCAGGTGCACCCCGGGCACCTGTAGGAGGGGTGCTCAGCTACGAGGTGCCAGCAGCGACGTGGCCGCTGGGTCCCGCATGGGCAGCCGGGCCGACTCCAAGGACCCTGAGGCTGGGCTCTGAAGGGGGGGTCTGTCAGGGCGGAGCAGGGGTCTGGAGACAAAGCTACCCCAGGCTGACCAGAAGCTGCAGCCCTGCTCCTCTGGTTAAACAAAGCGCTCTTTCTTCCGCCCGACCCGGGTCATTCTGGTCTGATGTGGAAGACAAAGAAGCCAATCACATTCCCCGCCCCCAGCACCCTGGGGTCCCAGGCCAGCGGCTTCTGGTGCAGATGGGGGCAGGGCCGGGAAGGAATGAAGGCGAAGCAGCCAGCAGCTAACACACGGCTCTGTGGTCAGCGCCTCAGTTATTAAATCTGAGCCACGGAGAGGGCGGAGAGGGCGGCACGCCAACAGGCACTCTCGCTAGGGGCAACCTGAGGTCGCCCTCTGCAGAGGCCTCCAGTTTTGATCAATTACTTTAAAACATCAAATCTAGCTCTGGCCAGTGTGGCTCAGGGGATAAAGTGTCAGCCTGCAGACTGAAAGGTCCAGGTCAAGGGCACAGACCTCGGTTGCAGGCTCCTCCCAGCCCCTGCCCTGGTCGGGGCTCATGCAGGAGACAACCCATCGATGTGTTTCTCTCACATCAATGTTTCTCTCTGCCTTTCCCTCTCTCTTCCACCTTCCCTAAAAATCTATGGAAAAATATCCTCAAGTGAGGATTTAAAATATCCTATATAATAAAACCCTAATATGCAAATCAACCGAACAGCAGAACGACCAGTCGCTATGACATGCACTGACCCCCAAGAGGCAGACACGCACCGCAGGAGCTCCCCCTGTGGTCAGTGGGCTCACACAGGGGGAGCTCCATTCAGCCGGAAGCCGGGCTCATGGCTGGTGACATAGCGGTGGTGGCAGGACCCTCTCCTGCCTCCGCAGCAGCACTAAGGACCCCTCTGGGCTCCTGGACTGCGAGAGAGTGCAGGCCGGGCTGAGGAACAAAAGTCGCGCACTGGACCTCATATATATATTTCCTATATAATAAAAAGGTAATATGCAAATTGACCATCACACCCTTGCACAAGATGGCCGCCCCAATGTGGCCACAAAGATGGCCTGCAGGGGCGGGTAGTTGGGGGGATCAGGCCTGCATGGGAGGGCAGTTGGAGGAGACTAGACCTGCAGGGGAGGGCAGTTAGGGGCAACCAGGCTGGCAGGGGAGAGCAGTTGGGGGAGACCAGGTCTGCAGGGGAAGGCAGTTGGGGGTGATCAGGGCAGCAGGGGAGGGCAGCTGGGGGCAATCGGGTTGGCAGGGGAGCAGTTAGGCGTTGATCAGGCCTGCAAGGGAGTGGTTAGGGGGTGATCAGACTGGCAGGCAGAAGCGGTTAGGGGCAATCAGGCAGGCAGGCAGGCACGCAAGCAGTTGGGAGCTAGGAGTCCTGGATTGTGAGAGGGATGTCCGACTGCCGGTTTAGGCCCTATCTCTGTGGGATCGGTTCTAAACCGGCAATCAGACATCCCCCAAGGGGCCCCAGATTGGAGAGGGAGCAGGCTGGGCTGAGGGACAACCCCCCTCCCCCGCAGTGCATGAATCTCATGCACTGGGCCTCTCTATATATGTTTGTGTGTCCTATGTTTTAAAAACCTGCGTTGAAATTGCTTGCACATCCCTTACATAACCATTCAATGAGGCCTTAGAAAGCGATCGTCCGTGTGCACAAGCACATGGCTACAGGAACGTCCATTCCAGCGGTCAGTCTAAACAACAGGCACTCACATGGACAGAGTCTAACTGTATAAAAACGTGGCCCTACCCAGCGATCATGGTGTCGTGTGCCCTGGAGCACTGCTCCACAGTCCCTTACCTACGGTGCTGGAACCTAAAAGTGCAAAAAATCAAGAGTTTATACGTAACTTATTTGGCAGAAAAACCTAATCGGACCAGAACTCATTTGACCCCAAAAGTAATTGGCAGGGATATTATTTCCTCAGGCAGCGTGATTATCCTTATACATCACAGCTGTCTGACACCTACATTTAACCACGTTATGTTTCAAAAGGTCCGAATTCTAGCCCAGTTGTCATGGCTCGCGGTTGAGCATCGACCTAGGAGCCAGGAGGTCAGGGTTGGTTCCCGGTCGGGGCACATGCCCGGGTTGTGGGCTTGATCCCCAGTGTGGGGCGTGCAGGAGGCAGCCGAGCCATGATTCTCTCTCCTCATTGATGTTTCTCTCTCTCCCCCTCTCCCTTCCTCTCTGAAATCAATAAACATATATTTTTTTAAAATTCTGAATTCTCCACGGTCCCCATGAGAGCTGTTGAGTAAGAAGTGGGGACGTTGACATTTATTGGAACGGCAGGTACAGCCCGGCTTCCCGCTGGAGCTCTCTATCCAGGGTGCTAGCATGCTTGTCCCTTCTCAGCCCTCAGGCCCCCAGCTCCCCTGTCTGAGGAGGACGCCACAGTCCCCCCCCCCCGGTCACCCACACGTCACTCCCTGCTCCCTGACCTCAGCCACAATGACCTCCACTCCTCCACCGGCACAGCTAGTGACCGGCCCTCATTGTCCTGCTCACGCTGTGTTCTTGGCACCTCATCTGTGCTCCGCATATCCTGTTGAATGAGTGAATGAATGAGTGTTTGTGACTATATGTGCGGTGGAGATGGGAAAAGACCCAATATTAACAATCTGGTGTAAGCAGCATGTTTTTTTAATTGATTTTTTTTTAAGAGAAAGGAAGGGAGAGGGAGAGAGAGATGGAAACGTTGATGAGAGAGAATCATGGATCGGTTGCCTCCTGCACGCCCCACACTGGGGGTCCAGACTGCAACCTGGGCATGTGCCCTGACGGGAATCGAACTGTGACCTCCTGGTTCATAGGTCAACGCTCAACCACTGAGCCACACTGGCCGGGCAGCAGGCATGTTTTTCCCCTTTGGGCGATTGTCTGACTTTTGAAGTTTCCTGAGAAAATTGTGTTCCTTTTGTGACAGAGGGAACAAGCCTTCAGTGGCTAGCACCTCAGTGATTAGAATGTTCCCCGTCCACCAGCACTTCTCTCAAGGCACGCTCTGTCACCAGCACCCCTCGTCCCGCCCTCGGTCCTTCCTCCGCCTGGGCCCTCGGGAGCTCCCGGTGAGGAAATGGCACATTCAGGGACGGTCCAGGCCAGCCCGGCAGAGGCCCAGGGCCAACACGGCCCTTCACCAGGGCGGGTATGTGAGGTGCTCTCCTGACTGACCACCCGCATTGTGCGCACGTGTGTGTGTGTGCGCGTGTGTGTGCATGTGTGTGCGTGTGTGTGTGTATTGTCGCTCCCAACAATGGGCCTTGGGAAACACGAAACCTAACCAAAACTTGGGGTTCGTTTGTGAGGACAGGATGCGGATTAGAGGCGTGTACTGCTTCCAGGTGAGCGCTGCGCTGAGCCCACCCGCCCTGAGCCCAGGCGCACCCTGCGTCCCCGGCCAGCCGCTGTCCCTAGGCCACAGGGCGTCACACCAACACTCTCCGTGCCCCAGCAGGTGTCGGGGAGCGGCCTGACCCTCCTGGTGGTGGCAGACTTGGGACGCCCTGTTTTCTAGGCGCTGGGCTGTTTTCACATAACATCCTGGCCCACCGCTTTATTTATTTATCTATTTTTATATGTTTTCATTGATTTCAGAGAGGAAGGGAGAGGGAGAGAGAGAGAAACATCCACGATGAGAATTATCGATCGGCTGCCTCCCGCACGCCCTCTACTGGGGATGGAGCCCACACAACCCAGGAATGTGCCCTGACCAGGGATTGAACCAAGGACCCTTCAGTCCGGTCAGGGGACCTGAACCCGGGACCCTTCAGTCCACAGGCCCTCACTCCATGGAACGGCCACCCCGGCCAGGCGCGGCCCCTGCCTTCAGTGGAGAAGCACTTCTCTAGGAGGCACCAGAGAGTGAAGACACATCCAGGGCAAAACCCCGAGTGGGCATGCAGAACGGCCTCCCCTGGGCACGTGTAAACCAGGGGAGCACGGCCTCGCCGTCCCTCAGAGACCCGCCTCCGCGCTGAGTCCTGGTGCTGGCTCCCTGGGGCTCCAAACCCAAGCAAACATCCAACAAGCTCACGCTGTGCGGTGGGGATGGAAAAAGACCCAATATTAACAACCTGGTGTAAGCAGCATGTTTTTTTAATTGATGATTTTTTTTAAGAGAAAGGAAGGGAGAGGGAGAGAGAGATGGAAACGTTGATGAGAGAGAATCATGGATCGGCTGCCTCCTTCACGCCCCACACTGGGGGTCCAGACTGCAACCTGGGCATGTGCCCTGACGGGAATCGAACCAGCTGCCTTTCGGGCGCAGAGGCACGCCGGCGGCAGGGGGGCCGCTCCGGGCAGACGGCGTGTCCTCTGCACCCGAGAGGCAGCTAAGGCCCGTGCTGCTCTCTGCTGTGCTCGCCCCGTCAGCGGGCTCTCGGCCCTTCCCTAAGGACAGGCTCCGTGCGGAACCATCCGGACCACTCCCCCGGACCCGACCGGAGCCCAGGCCACCGCCCACATTCGGCACAGTGCGGGGGGGGGGGGGGGGGGGTGCGGGCGATGGAGGGATGGGGGAACGGGCTGACTCTAGGTAAGGCAGGGCTGGGGATGCTGGGTAGCAAAACTATCCCGTTGATGATGCAAAACAT
Organism: Eptesicus fuscus; assembly: GCF_027574615.1. Classification (NCBI taxonomy): domain Eukaryota; kingdom Metazoa; phylum Chordata; class Mammalia; order Chiroptera; family Vespertilionidae; genus Eptesicus; species Eptesicus fuscus. The sequence continues at coordinate 460,866 of NC_072478.1, read as the reverse complement.
AAACAGGCCATTTGGGCCCATCAGTCCCCTCTATGTTCTCCATGCAGCACATGAATAGCGTTTCCCTGCACTTCTTCTTAACTCACGTCACAACGCCAAACCCCCAGGCTGCTGCAGGGGCCCGCTCTCCCCCGAGCGTGAATCCCTCGGAAAGCTCACAGCCATGCCGGTGTGTGTTTGTGTGAGGGATTCTCAGAACCTGGGCTGCGGGGGCTTACCCTCAGAGGTCACAGCATCCTTTCTGGTGTGAGGTTACATTGCCTAAGACTCCAGTCCTAACTAAAACCAACACAACATGGTCTCACTCGTGTGGAACCTAAAGAACAAAATAAACTGGCCAACAAAACAGATCCAGAGACATGGAAGCATGGAACAGACTGAGGGTCCTGGCGAGGGGGATCAACCAAAGACCATGTATGCACACGCACAGCCCTGGACACAGACAACAGTGGGCAAAGGCCTGGAGCGGGGACAGGGGTTTAAGGGGCATCAATGGGGGGAGGGGGACGTCTGGAATACTTTAAACAATGAAGATAAAATTGAAAAATAAGAAGAACAAAATAAACAAACAAATAAACCTGAAACAGACTTGTGGACACGGAGAGCAGACTGATGGCTGCCAGGTGGGAGGTGTGGGGGCCGGTGGGAGGTGGAGGGACCCAGAAATACAGGGCGGTGGTTACGATAAGCCCAGGGTGCACAGTCAGCAACATTGTGACGACGATGCGTGGGGCCAGGTGGGTCCTGGACGCACGGGGGGACCACTCTGTAAAATACACAATTTTCTAACCACCAGGCAGTGCGCCTGAAACTAATCCTACCTTATAATAGAGAAACATGCAAATTGACCGCACCTCCGCTATGCCCATGATTGGGCCTGCCAGAGGCTGGGGGCGGGACTCCGGGTGGCCTATCCGGCCGTTGGGAAGACCAAGATGGCGGCGCACAATCCTGTTAGTTCGGGGGGTCCGCGGGGCAATCGCCACCCGGGGGGGGCATGTCCGGGCCGAGCCCAGCGCTCAGCGGGGGTCCCAGGGGCCATCGCCACCCGGGGGGGCGTGTCCGGGCCGAGCCCAGCGCTCAGCGGGGGTCCCAGGGGCCATCGCCACCCGGGGGGGCGTGTCCGGGCCGAGCCCGGCGCTCAGCATGGGTCCCGGGGGCGATTGCCACCCGGGGGGGCGTGTCCGGGCCGAGCCCGGCGCTCAGCATGGGTCCGGGGACGATCGCCACCCGGGGGGGTGTGTCCGGGCCGAGCCCGGTGCTCGGCGGGGGTCCCGGGGGCCATCGCCACCGGGGGGGGGGGGGGGGGGCGTGTCCGGGCCGCGCCCGGCGCTCAGCGTGGGTCCCGGGGGCGATCGCCACCCGGGGGGGCATGGCTGGGCCCAGCCAGCCGCTCCACTGGTGGGGGTCCCTGGGCGATCGCCACCCTGGCCTAAATGGCTGGTGCTGAGAGGGATCAATGGGGCCCGTGGAAGGATGGGGAGGTAGTTGACCAATGAGGGCATCTGCAGCAGCTGGATTCAGAGCTCGGTCCGCGTTCTCCAGGTTGGCCTCCGTGGGGTCCGCGTTGCACCCATAGTTGCTGAGTGGGGATGCTGCATGAGGCCAGCTTCCCAAGCCAGGCTGCGGAGGGAGGGAGGGCCTCTGGGCTGGGAGCACTCCCCCACCCAGTGGACAGGACACAGAGAGCGAGCAGCAGAGAGCTACTAGCGGTGGTGGGTGTGGTGGCCTGGCTTCCAAGAGGCTAGCTTCAGCTGCTGTGGCCTGCGCTGAGGTGGCTGGTGGTGGGGGCAACTGCGGGGGCGCATCCGAGCCTGGGGCACTGGGAGACGTGGGACTGCAGCCCAGAAAGCGAGGCTCCGGAGGATCTGGTCACCGACCCCCGGCATTGAAGCCGCCTCCTACAAGATGTATCCTAGCCTAGGTGTGTGGGAAGCAGGTTCAGGAACCTCTCCCTTTGCAGCGCCAGAGCCCAGGCCTGCCAGCGCCCCAGAGGAGACCCCCGCCAGGATCGGGGGCTTGACCAGTCTCTAAACCAGGGCAGCCATTAGCCCAGGCCTACCAGCGCCCCAGAGGAGACCCCCACCAGGATCGGGGGCGTGACCGGCCGCCAAACAGCCCGCAGCCCTAGCCCAGGCCTGCCAGCGCCCCAGAGGAGACCCCTGCCAGGATTGGGGTCATGGCCAGCCTTCAAACTGTGGCGGCCCCTAGCCCAAGGAGGCCTCCTGGCCGAGGACGCCTGAGTCTGTTCTTGACCTAGGGCCGGGCTCTCCCCGCAAGGGACTCAGAAGCCGCCAGAGTCTAACTGCCAATCTCTGGGAGTGCATCCACTGTCCACCAAAAAGTAGGGCCATCAAACCATTCAGTCTCAGTGCAGGCACAGGTCCGTGGCTGACGGGGTGGAGGCCAGACCAGAACAAAACAGCAGAAACACCCTGCCCACCTGGGCGGGTACTGCTGTAGTCCACGTGGCCTGGGCAGTGTAGAAAGCGCTACCCTCTCCCAGGTCCTGTGCTGGCACCGCCGCCTCGCTCACCCTCAAGCCCCCCTGAGTCCTGACAGCAAAGTGTGTGGGGCATTCTGCAGGAGTTGTGCCGTTCTGGGTGCTTTTGCCCAAAGACACACTTTGGGATGAATTCAGAGCCACATCTCATTTCCCATGAGACTGGAAGAACCATGTAAAAGGATTTTGACAAAAGCTTTCCACATCTCTGTTTATTCTTTTGAATCCATAAAACGACCTTAAAAAAAGCATCCGGGCCACCTAAGAAAGAATGCACTTTCTGGCCAGAGCACACAGGATTCTTTTGCCCAACAGGTTAAAGGGAGCAGAGCTGGCACAGTGGTAATGGCCCTGGTGCCCTATGAGGAGACCGGGGGAATGGGGTTGCCGAAATTCCATAAGCCTCTTGCCACCTTCTCCTTTGCAAACCACACCATCCAGATCCACCAGGACTGGAGGCAACTGGGAATCACAGCCATGATTTGGGACATGGTAAGCAAATCTTGAGGGGCCTCTGAAAACATCTGCAACTGATTATAAGACTGGTCTTTATTTAAAAAGAAATAAAAGAACAGCTTTGTTGAGATATAACCCATATACTGTACATGTCACCTAAAGTGTACAATGAACTGGTTTTTTAAAGTAAATTCAGAGTGGTACAACCATCACCATGCTCAATTTTTAAATATCTTCATGACCCATCCCCTCCAAAAAAAAACTTCTACCCACTGGAATCACTTTCCTGATCATCTTCCCCAAAATAGATTGCACTTTAAGGGTGGGTAAAGGAAAGTTGAGGGAAGTTAAAACACTGCACAAAGGATATTGTAAGATGACAAAGCCCAAAGTGAAGATCATGTGTTTTCTTTAAAATATATATATATTTTTAAAATTTCAGAAAGGTAGAGGGAGAGAGAGATAGAAACATCAATGATAAGAATCACTGATCAGCCGAAACCGGTTTGGCTCAGTGGATAGAGCATCGGTCTGCGGACTGGAAGGTCCCAGGTTCGATTCCGGTTAAGGGCATGTACATTGGTTGCGGGCACATACCCCGGTGGGGGGTGTGCAGGAAGCAGCTGGTCAATGTTTCTCTCTCATTGATGTTTCTAGCTCTCTATCCCTCTCCCTTCCTCTCTGTGAAAAATCAATAAAATATATTAAAAAAAAAAAAAAAAAAGAATCAGATCAGCTGCCGCCCACAGGCCCCCTACTGGGGATTGAGCCCGAAACCCAGGCATGTGTGCCCCTGATCAGAATCAAACCTGGACTCTTCAGTCCACAGGCCGATGCTCTCTCCATTAAGCCAAACTGACCAGGGCCATGTGTTTTCTTCAAGTTCTGCGTGGTTGTAATGGTCCCCAAATCTATACTAATAAAAGGGTAATATGCTAATTAGAGTGGTTGTCTTCCGGACATCTTTCCAGACAAAGCCGCAGTGGCTACAAAGGCCAAGGCTCAGGCAGCCATAACCAGCTGCAGTGGCAGCAGCATTGGGGTTATGGGGGTGGTGCCTCCAGAGGGAGGCCAGACGGGGGGCCAAGGCACAGGCAGTTTGGGGTGATCAGGCTGATAGGGGAGGGCAAGGTAGGGGCAATCAGGCTGGTAGGAGATCAAGGTAGGGGCGAGCAGGCAGGCAGGCAGTGGGGTTAGGGACAATCAGGCAGGCAGGCAGGTGAGTGGTTAGGAGCCAGCGGTTCCGGACTGTGAGAGGGATGTCCGACTGCTGGAAGTTGGATATACCCTGAGGGGTCCCAGATTGAAGAGGGTGCAGATTGGGCTGAGGGGCATACACCCCCTGCCCCCCTCCCACCAGTGCACGAATTTCGTGCACCAGGCCTCTAGTACAGAATAATATTGAATGTGAACTGTAATTAACAAATAAAATTTAAAAATTTTATTCAAAAGAAAAAAAACAGAAAGTTCCATTCAGGAAAAAAAGGAGCCCAGGCAGCGTGGCTCAGCGGTTGAGTGCCGACCGATGACCCAGGAGGTCACAGTTCCGTTCCCGGGCGGGGCACCTGCCAGGGTTGCGGGCTCCATCCCCAGTAGGGGCGTGCAGGAGGCAGCCGACCCATGACTCTCATCATGGATGTTCCTGTCTCTCTCCCTTCCTCTCGGAGGTCAGCAGGAAGGGGGAAGCTGGCTAAGCCGTGGGGCTGGCCTGACGCTGTCGGGTGAAGCCCCTGAAGTGTGAGGACTAAACCGCACCGGCGGCTCCGAGGGGGCGTGCTGCACCCCCCACCGACTAGGCTCCTTTCCAGCACTTCGGTCGCCTTTGGATTCCTTGGTTTTCGTTTGAATGTTAGATTCAATTTGTGTAGCTGAAAAAATCAATAACTATTTGTGGGTCGTGTCAAAGGCACAGACTCACGCAGGAGCACGGGCCTGAGTTGCATTTTCCCATGTGACGTGTGGTGTGCCTCCCCGTTTGCGCGCCTTCTTTCCAGACCTGAAATGCTGTCATAAAAGCTCTCGTATCTGATCTCACTTATTCCCAAGAACAAAGAATTGCAAGGTCAGTCCTGGCCGGTTTGGCTCAGTGGATAGAGTGTTGGCCTGCAGACGGAAGGGTCCCAGGTTCAATTCCTGGTCAGGGCGCATGCCTGAGTTGCGGGCTCAATCTCCAGAAGGGGGCGTGCAGGAGGCAGCCGATCAATGATTCTCATCATTGATGTTTCTATCTTTCTCTCCCTCTCCCTTCCTCTCTAAAATCAAAAAAAATTAAAATAAAATAAAAAGAATTACAAGATCAGAACCCCACACTTGAAAAGCTCAAACACCAATAATACATCATCCAGGCGTCTGAAACCACTAACATATAACGTGAGGTGTGCCATAAAGTTCTGCACAAGCTTGCCACGGGAGGGAGGCCACGGAGACGCCACGGGAGGTGCCACTGAAGGGTAAAGAGGTATCTATCTCCCAGGAGACCACAGGCCGAAGGCTTGGGAGGAGAGGAGACACAGGGACGCACGCAGCCTCTGGGTGAGGCAGAGCGCAGCGGTGCCAGAGGACCCTGAAAGCTGAGCACAGGTGTGGCCACGCGGGAGTCGGGACCTGCCGACACGCTGGGGTGTGACAGGCCTGGGAGGGTTATAAACAGAGGCCCTTGTTAAGGTGGGAAACAGCAGCGCCTGCATCCAGAGGCGCGTGCTCTCCTGACAGCGTGGGACCAGCCCACTCACAAACGTCCCGAACAGGCAGCAGTTGAGAAGCACGACGCCCAGCGCAGCCTCCAGACGGCTGGCCGCACTTTCTCGCTCACTAACCGTCCCCCAGGCGGTGGCCTGGAAGGTCTGGCACAGGCAGATGACCGCCTCCTGAGCTGAGCGGGATGAAAGGCGACGCGGAGCGTCACAGGGTTAACGACCATCACTCCTCTGGGCACAAAAGCTCATCTGAACGGTACCCCAAGCCCACGAGTGAGGGACCTGCACCCACCAGCGGGCAGGAAGCAGCCAGTTTGCCGCCCGCCCCCCCCCCCCCCCCCCGCCGGCAACACACGCTTTACCCTGGAAAAGGCAATGGTTCATGAACACCAGGCTCTCTGAGGCCACGAGAAACTCAGGGTGCCGGGCCCTCTCACATGTCAGTCTCAGCTCAGGGATCCTGACCAAGCCGGCCTTCTGTGGCCTCAGAGCTACCATTTTCATGGGAAATTACGTTATTTAGAAAAGTATTCCTTCAGTTTGCTAAGCTATTGTCCTTGCAACAACACCTACTGAGACGTGGAATTAAATGTTAATTTTCCATTTCAACTTGGAAGGAGACAGTCATAACTGTCCAAAGTAACAAGTGTGTGAGCATGTGTGTGAATGTGTGTGAGTGCGTGCTCATGCTTGTATGTGTGTGCACAGGGTTGTGTGTGCGTGTGTGCTCAAATGTGTGTGCTGTGTGCATATGCTCATGTGTGTGCACAGGTGTGTGTGCATTTGTGTGTCCGTGTGTGTGTGTTTGGGTGTGCCTGAGTGCACACACATATTTGTGTGTGCACAGGGATGTGTGTGTACTCGTGTGTGATGTGTGCATGTCCTCGTGTGTGTGAATACATGTGTGCATGTTTGTGTGTGTCTATGTGTTCATGTGTGCACATGTACATGTATGTCCATGTTCACACGCATGTGTGCTTCCCTATAACCCACTATTTTGAAGGCCCTGCTTATTTCCAAGTGCAGAACCAGGCAGACTATTCTCACCCCATCTGTCTCCATCAGACCATCAGCCCCGGCCTCTCCCCACTCCCATTAAACTACACTTTTCCCAGGAAGCCCTGCGTCGTCTGGGGAGCTGGCGAGGTGCACCACAGCTGCAGGCATGTCCCGAAACGGTCTGTGAAGGTCTGTCCGCTGTGTCTAACCTCTGCTGACCCAGAGACGCCCTCTAGGGAAGGCGTGAGGACACGCAGCTCAGACGGCTGCGCCTTCGGGGGCGCGGGCTCATCTGCCCCAGAACCAACCGCCCGGTGCGCATGCAGCACCGCCACACGCGCCGGGGGCTCCGTGGGGCAAGGTCACGGCTCCGAGGACGCGGCGGATCAGGAAGACGCCTGTGTTCTCATGTGTTCGTGTCTGCAGACTGCCTTTCCATCGACATTAACACGTAACTGTCCCATTAAAGTTATTTGTGAGTTTCTCTACTGTTAAGAATCTTTACTGGGAACCTGGTCCCCTCTTTGGGTCTCAGTTTCTCACTTAGAGAGCAGCTCTCTGGGGCGGGCTGTGGCCTTGGTGCTGGCTCTACCTGCTTTCAGACCCCACGGCGTGGGGACACACCTGCACACTGAGGTGGCTCTGCCCCATGGCGGAGCAGCCGGCGCCTCCTCCCGGCGACCTGTGCGGCCTGCAGAGCGAGGCAGATCGTCTGCACGGGGTGTCGGCGCCGCTCGGGTGACCCGGGAAAGCTGACCCGGTCCCTGGTTGGAGCTCTGGGTGGTGGCCCGGAGCGCAGCACGCCGAGTGAAACAGGCCAGGCAGAGAAAGACGGCGTCACACGGCCTCACTCACATGTGGATCTGGTGAACAAAACAGACCCAGAGACACAGAAGCACGGACCAGACGGTGGGTCTCAGCGGGAAGGCGGGAGGGGAGTGGGTGGGAAGAGAGCAAACAAAGACATGTGTGCCCACACACGCACAACCACGGACACACATAACGGTGGTGAGGCGGCGGCGGGGGCGGGGCGGGCTAGAAGGCGTCAGTGGGGAGAGGGGCAGAGATCATACTTCCAACAGTAAAGGTTTTTAGGGATAAAAATAAATGAAACAGTAGAGCTCCGAGTAGAAGAAAGCCGGCACCTTCTCCGCGTCCACCACCGGCCTCGTGCACACAGCAGGCCAAGGCCACGGTCCTGCTCACCTGTGGAGGCTGTCACATCCCAGCCACGCGAGGTAGGCAGACGGGAGACCGCGAGCCATTGTGCATGCTTTAGCTGTTACTGCTGAACAAGAAGAAACACTAGGAGACGCCCCAAGTTAACCAGTCAAGTGTCTGCAGGTACCGTTCTCCCGCATCAGCCGTGTTGGGGTTCATGGCGAGAACCCCCTGTGGGCTAGCTTTCTCGGGTTGGACCATGGCCCAGCCGTGGGTCCCTAACGCACACGCCTCCTCCAAACCCAGCACGTCACGTCCTCTCATTTTATTTATAGAGATGAAGCTTCACTGTTTAAAATATTAAAATACCTCGGGATGGTTTGTCCAGACACGTTTCTCTAAACGCATCTGTGGCTCGGTGACGGACAGAGGCTGCGCCGCACGGCTCGGTCCCGGCCCCGGCCCTGGGCCTGTGCACCCGGCAGGTGTTCCCTGACCCGTGCCCGGGCTCTGCTCTCCCGTCCTGTCTCGGGGGGAGAGGGGAACCCTAAGGAGGGGGACGGTCTGCCACGTGCTGAGTAATGAGTCGAGGCCGTCGGCTGCTAGGGAGATGGCGCCCGCAGACCCCGAGCCTGAGGCTCAGACACTAGCAATCAATCCCGCGGGTCCAGGGAGCAGCTCTGTCGGGCGAAGAGTTGTCAGAAATCAAAATATAGACGCGTTTTTTAAGCTGATTGCGTCCTTGTGGCCTTCCGTACATCTATAGTGAAATATCCGGGCTTCGGTGTTGCCGTTGTTGTTTATATATTTTTATTGCTTTCAGAGAGGAAGGGAGAGGGAGAGAGAGACAGAAACATCAGTGATGAGAGAGAATCATTGATTGGCTGGCTCCGGCACACCTCCTACTGGGCACTGAACCTGCAACGGGGCATGTGCCCTGATCGGGAATCGAACTGTGATCTCCTGGTTCATAGGTCGACGCTCAACCACGGAGCCACACTGGCCGGGCTAGATACAGTCTTTTAAGCTGACTTTGTCCTCATGGACTTCGGAATGTCATCATAAAAGAGCTGGGCTTCTGAATGGTGACGGCGAGGGCCAGAAAGTCCGAAGCATCTAGTCAGCCCCGTGAGCGTGACGAGAGGGCAGAGAAGCCAGCTCCCCGCCGCCCCTGAGCGCAGCCGTGGCGGCCGACGGCTTCGGTTCTCTACATGCAATCCGCAGAGAGCGGGGGGGGGGGGACACGGCCGTACAGGAGTCGGTGCCTGTCTAGCCCGTATTTCCACCCTTTGCACGTGGCGCTCCCAGGCCGCACCTCAAGCAGAGACTGAACGCGCCCACGTGCCAAAGGAGCGTCCTTTCCGTCCTCTGAGGACCCACTTTGGAGCCGGGCACGTGAGTTAGGACTCAGAGAGAACCCAAGGTGTGAGGACAGTGACACAGGCAATGATGTGAGGAAATAAACCCGACATGGTCAGAAATGCCTATCACTTTACAACTCAGCAGGACAGTTTTTCTTCAAGATCATAAAAGAATTTTGACTTTTAAAATGACTGAAAATGCAGCTCAGCCCCCGTGACAGAAATGGCAGGACGGGAGGGAGGTCCACGGGAGGGAGGCCCACGGGAGGGAGGAGGACACGTGAGGCAGGCCCATGGGAGGGAGGAGGCCACAGGAGGCAGGCCCACGGGAGGGAGGCCCACGGGAGGCAGGCCCACGGGAGGGAGGAGGCCATGGGAGGGAGGAGGCCACGGGCCAGGGCCGGACCTCCTGCATCCTGGTCTGGTTGGGGTGGCTGAGATGCCTGTGGGCCTGGTTGCCATGGTGAGTTTTATTGCTTCCTTCAAATCGAGCATAAGACAGCCCTGCCGTCAGGAACCAGCTGGGAGAGGGACTCTGTGCACAGACACAAACCCACTGCTCTCTGCTCAGCGGCCGGACCTCTCTGCGGCCGGACACGCCACTGCCTCCCACGGAGCGGTCCTCTCTGCGGCCGGACACGCCACTGCCTCCCACGGAGCGGTCCTCTCTGCGGCCGGACACGCCACTGCCTCCCACGGAGCGGTCCTCTCTGCGGCCGGACACGCCACTGCCTCCCACAGAGCGGTCCTCTCTGCGGCCGGACACGCCACTGCCTCCCACGGAGCGGTCCTCTCTGCGGCCGGACACGCCACTGCCTCCCACGGAGCGGTCCTCTCACCTGAGGGCGTCGCTCAGCCTGCAGCCGCCGCCAGGGCCTCATCCTGGCGACTGTGTGTCCCTGGGAAAGACTGGCAAGGCCGGCGGGTCCCTCCCTCCTCCTACCTCCCCCTCCCCACCCTCCAAACACCTCACAGTCCATGGCACTCAGGTGGGCACCCCTCAGCGCTCGGATGGGACGGGGGTCACAGGGTCCCCCTCTCAGGGAGAGGTTTTCTTGTGAAATCTGTTACTTTCACATTCAGGCCCTGGCCATTGTGTCCCCACTAACGACCCCCGAGCAGCCCTGGGGGGCTCTCTGCAGACTGAGCGGCTCATACAAGTGCTCACAGCACGGAGCGCACCCCCACCGGCTCAGAGCAGCCCCAGCGGAGGGGCCACCGGCCGGCCTCTCTCCGGACGGGGTTGCGTTGTGTTCAGGGACACCGCCCCCACAGGCTGCCGGACGCTGCAGAGAATCAGATGCTCAGAGCGTCGGCACAAGGCCAGTGGGGCCGCTTGAATGACTGCGACTGTGACGAAATGCCGCTCACTCTCGGGGACCCGCCCTGTCACAGGGACCGTGACCCCCTGCCCTCCCAGTGACACGTGTGGCCGTAAGACAAGTGCCTGGTTGGCACCCAGGTCCGTGGCGGCCAGAGCTGTCCCGCGTCCGCCTTGTGCAGGGCCCAGTGACTCCCACCGCTGGGCACGGGCCGCCCCCCGGCTGCGAGGAACCGCGGACGAGGGCCACCTGGCCTCAGCGTGGTGACGGCGGCCAACCAGCTCCTTGAGGGAAACAGCGCAGAGCCCACGGGAGGCAGGCCCACGGGAGGGAGGAGGCCACGGCAGGCAGGCCCACGGGAGGGAGGAGGCCACGGGAGGGAGGAGGCCACGGGAGGGAGGAGGCCACGGGAGGGAGGAGGCCACGGGCCAGGGCCGCACCTCCTGCATCAACATGCGGCGTCTACTTATCCCCACGCTGTGAGTATGTGGGGCCTGTGCTCTGTGTGTGCATTTCTTTTTTTAAAGCAACAGGACACTTATCATCTCCATTTCTGTGCATGAGTTTCCATGCATATGTTTAAACCTGAGGCCATCCGTCCCTTCTCCACACCTACAGTAGTATGTCACCTATAAAGGGAGTAAGTGTCCCCCACTCCTGGTTGCTAGACTTTGCTCTAGTCGTGGGATTTTAAAAAGAACAACAAGAAAAACACGTATTCCAGAGAAAATAGCCTCAATCTCCACTGCTCTACTCATATGAAACGTCTAAAGGAGGAAGGCATATGTGTGAGTGACCGTGACACCATCCCACACTCGCCGTGGGCACATCCTGCCCCGGAGCCACACACCAGCCCTCCACCCCCCAGGCCCTCCCCACCAAGTTCATGGGCCACCTCACCCTTCACCCCCATGCCCTCACTGCAGAGTGTGAACTTGTACAAGCAGCTTAGAGCATTCAACGGGGCATCCAGGGCAGAGCCTGTGACTCGGGAGTCAGGGAGGAAGGTTGGGCGGAGGGGATTTAACGGTTTAAAAGGGAGGAGGGAAACGCCATGTCCTGGGGCTCAGGAGGTAAAGACCCTTGCTGGGAAACTGAGGTACCTGACACTGGGGTGAGCGTCCCCAGAGAAACTCTCATAGTGATACTTGTTTTCTCTCTCCCTCTTCCTTCTCTCTCTCTAAAATTATTAAAAACATATTTTTTAAAAAATATGTTTATTGATTTCAGAGAGGAAGGGAGAGGGAGAGAGAGAGAAGCATCAATGATGAGAGAGAATCATCAATCAGCCGCCTCCTGCACGCCCCACACTGGGGATGGAGCCTGCAACCTGGGCCTGTGCCCTGACTGGGAATCCAATCGTGACCTCCTGGTTCATTGTTCGACACTCAACCACGGAGCCACGCCGGACGGGCAACATATTTTTTTTTAAAAGAGACTTGACTTGGCTGGTGAACACACAATACAGATGATGTATTATAGAATTGTATACTTGCAACCTATATGTTATTAGCCAATGCCACCCCAATCCTATCTAATAAAAAAGTAACATGCAAATTGACCGTTACTCTAAGACACAAGATGGCCGCCCCCATGTGGACACAAGATGGCCACCACAAGATGGCTGGCAGGGAAGGGCAGTTGGGGGGGGCCCAGGCCTGCAGGGGAGGGCAGTTAAGGGTGACCAGGCCAGCAGGGGAGAGCAGTTGGGGATGACCAGGCCAGCAAGGGAGGGCAGTTGGGGGCAATTGGGCTAGCAGGGGAGCAGTTAGGTGTCGATCAGGTTGGCAGTGGAGTGGTTAGGGGGTGATCAGGCTGGCAGGCAGAAGCAGTTAGGGGCAATCAGGAAGGAAGGCAAGCGGTTGGTAGCCAGCAGTCCTGAATTGTGAGAGGGATGTCCAACTGCCTGTTTAGGCCCGATCCTGGTGGGATTGGACCTAAATGGGCGGTTGGACATCCCTCAAGGGGTCCCAGATTGGAGACGGTGCAGGCTGGGCTGAGGGACAACCTCCCCCCCCCACCCGTGCACAAATTTTGTGCACTGGGCCTCTAGTAAATTCAATAAAAAAAATAAGAGATTGAATGAAAACTGAAAAAAGAGTCAGTGAAATGGGATAAAATTCCATGTGTCAAATCACAGTTCAGCTTTAGCCACAGGCTGGGTGCAGACACATGGGCTCAGCAGAAATCGATGAGAGCATTTGTGGTAACACATTAGGTATATATAACCTAAGTAAAGAGTGCTTCCTTGTTGATTGTGCTGCCTTTACATAAACGGTGTGTATCCTTTATATAAGTAAAATTTACCGGAAATTTATAAACATATAATTGGTGCAGAGCCAGCTGTTAAATAGTTACCAGTGTATCGCTGTGTTGGTTTAAACTCTCACATAGAAAGAGCTACCTTTGGGGGATATAATCTGAAACAGTGAAAGAGTAAACGGATTGTCAACCACTAGGCGGCAGTAACAAGGATGAGAAAATCACAGAAAAACAAACCAGAAGGAAAAGCAGTTTACATAGAAACTACCTCACCTGTCTTCCTACCTTTTAATTCCTTAAATCACATTAGAAAAGAAAATCACGGCCTTTTAAAGAGCTGTCTTGTAAACAAGCTAGTTATAAAAACAAGCCATGTTCAGTATAAAAAGTTTAGAAAATGAGCAAGGGCATATAAATGGAATAAAATGACCCATAAAATGACTCAAAAATGAAGTACTGTGGGTTTCTTTGTGAATGTCCTTGGAGGCATTTTGCAAAAACGGGATTATATCATACATACTTCTTTACAACTTTACTAGAGGCCCAATGCACGAAATTTGTGCATGAATAGGCCTTCCTTCCCCCTGGCTGCCGGCATTGGCTTCCCTCTGGCACCCAGGACCCAGGCTTCCCTTGCAGCCCAGGCTTTGTCCGGAAGGTCATCCAGAAGGACGTCTGGTCTAATTAGCATATTATGCTTTTATTTTTATTTTTTAAATATATTTTATTGATTTTTTACAGAGAGGAAGGGAGAGGGATAGAGTCAGAAACATCGATCAGCTGCCTCCTGCACACCTACCATGGGGATGTGCCTGCAACCAAGGCACACGCCCTTGACCGGAATCGAACCTGGGACCCTTCAGTCAGCAGCTGACGCTCTATCCACTGAGCCAAACTGGTTTTGGCAATGCTTCTATTATTATACGATTTTTTCCTTTTGTATCACAAAAGTGGCTTTTAGTGGCTGCATAATACTTGGTTGTTTGGTACAATAACATGTCAATTTCTCCTTATTAATGGGCATTCCACTTGCTGATAACTCTTCCCTCTCATGAACAATACTTTGACAAACAACCACATGCATGCATCCTTGTTTACTTGTCCAATAATTCCCTTAGGATAAATTCCAATTGTGGAATCCTTAACTTTTAATCCATCTCAGACTTATTTTTGTCTGTGGTACTAAAATAGAGCTCAAAAAGTTAAAAGTTTACGTTGGTTCTCACAAACATGAACCACAGGTGGGAAGCAGACAAGGTGTGGGTGAACTTGGTTTCTCTGGGTGTTGAGTTTTAGGGAACAGGTGGCCAGAGGCACCGCCTTCCCCGACACCTGCACGCCCCATCTTCCCGACTCTGCGTGCTGAGGAAGTGACCACGTTGGTGCCAGGGGCCCGGAAATGCTTGCACTACGATGAACGCCGGGGCAGGGCGTGCCTTCAGCTCCTCGGGGACCGGAAATGCCTGCCTTGTCGCCAGGTCCAGAGGCGTCGCAGGTTCTGTGTGCCAGAGGCGTTCTCCAGAAAGCCAGAGAGGGTGCCCCTCGGGTGGGGTCCTGTGGTGACAGCGTTACTGAGCTCACCCACCTGCTGCCACACCTCCCGCCTCCCGGCAGCTGCCCGGCAGGAGCCCAGGCTCCAGGCAGCGGTGTGAGGGGGGCCTTCCAGGTGTCCACTTGCTGCAGGTGACCCAGCGCAGCGAGAGCCTGACCGTGACCCACAGCACAAGGGAGGCGCCCACCTGCGCCCACGCCCCCAGCAGCTTCCGGCTAATGACTGTGAATTGCACCTTTTTCCCATTAGAGACAGTGACATTTTGGACTTCATCGGCATAGCATCCGTGTTAACTATGTACGTCTAATGTTCTGGAAGCGATGCGGGTCTCACTCCCCCTGCGCCGGCTCGCCACCTCCCCCTGCGGCTGCACTCCGAATCCCCCGACCTCCTCCGGGCCTCGGGTTAGGAAAATAGAATCAATAATTCTAGTCACTTCTTGCTTAACTCAGAACAAACCCTAAGACTGAAAGCAAAACTTCTCATTAAAATTGGGGCGTATGTCACCGGTTAGTGAGCTTCATGAAATCCTGTCCCCAGTCGACCCTGAGTGCCAGGGCCACACGCCAGAACAGGGGGTTAAAAACTACCTGGCCGTGGGTCTGACCCCAAACCCACCCAGCATCGCGTGAGTCATTTGGGCTCAATGTGCATGCGTTCTCTGCTCTGGCTAAATATAAACATTTGTGACACGCGTGGGCTGAGAATTCCGTGAAACACACCGCGGGCTTCTCTCCTTCGGGGCCACCAAGTCCCATTCACATGTCCTAGCAATGGCCCAGCGTCGTCTCGATTCCATCTGACGTGCAAACCAGCTCTGAATGCCAGCGCTGCCGCCCTAGTTAGATTGTTACCGCGGATGCCAGAAAGTAAATGAAATTACAGTCTCTCACAGCAAGCTCCTCCTCCCCCACCGGCTCCATCCCACTAATGTTTACAGCAAAACAAGGGGGAGAGAGGAAAAGAATTATGGACTTCGTTTACGGTTATTTTTGTGAGACCTCGGCAATCCTGACATCATTTTGTGTACACACACACACACACAGATACGCACACACAGGCGCCCGCGCGCACACACACAGATACACGCACACACATGCACGCACACACACACAGATACACGCGCACACACACACACAGATACACGCACACACACACACACACACAGATACACGCACACACATACACGCACACACACAGATACACGCACACACACGCACGCACACACACACAGATACACGCACACACACGCACGCACACACACACACCTTTTGATATACAGTGAAATCAGAAGGATTTGATCTGGAGGCGACCTCCATGGCTGACGCCCGCATTGTGAAGACGAGGAGGCAGCAAGGCCAGCACTGGAGGCCGGGTCAGATCCCCCGCCGTGGGCCCTTCGCCTGGGCACCCAGGGGCGGGACAGGAGCCTGGTGCTCCCAGCTCCCCGATTTTCCAGCCGTTGTTCAACTGTTCGAGTGACCTGTTCATCGATGCTGCGCTACCGCAAGTGGCAGGCGGGGGGGGGGGCTTCCCATTTACTGTGAGCGAGTTCCCCACCAACAACCACTTCCCAGTTTCCTATTGGAGATCAGAGCAGTCAATCCCCGACCCCCGCCGAAGCCCCGCCCCTGTCTAAGCCCCGCCCCCACCGAAGCCCCGCCCCGCTGAAGCCCCGCCCCGCCTCCGCCTGTGCCTAGCCAGGCCCACTGCGCTGGAGACTGCCACCCCGCAGCAGAGAATCGAGGCTGCACCAATGGCTACCAGGCTTACCCACCAACACGTCAGGCATAACCTTGTCCTGTTGCTAATTCTTTAGATTATTGTTGGTGTAAAACACTCCCCCCCCAAAAAATGATGGCGATGTCATGCGAGAAATTCATGGAAAACGTCTTCTTAGTTTTAGTTTCTGAGCGATAAACAGCAGGTTGGCGCTGATACAGGTCAGAGGGGCCTGAGCGGAAGGTCCCGGGTGAGAAGCCGGTCTGCACAGCCCCGGGACCCCCACGCCTGTCCCCTCCACAGCTTCGTTCTTAAAAACCCCAGAAAAGACTTGAGAAATGCGGAGCTGGTGTGACTCCACCGTTTGTTACTGTGGCCCTCCCCGCTTTGCTCCCGCAGGAGGCAGCGCCGCGGCCTCGCTGGTGGGGAGGCGGCTGTTTCCTGTCTGTAAAAGGGGGCAGATCAATAAAGGACACAACGGCCCGGCTGGGGTGGCTCAGTGGTTGAGCATCAACCTGGGAACCAGGAGGTCGTGGTTGGATTCCTGGTCAGGGCACATGCCTGGGCTGCAGGCTCCATCTCCAGTGTGGGGTGCGTAGGAGGTGGCCATCCTTGATTCTCTCTCATCACTGAAGTTTCTCTCTCTCTCTCCCTCTCCCGTCCTCTCTGAAATCAATAAAAATATTTTTAATTAAAAAGAAATGACACAACAAACTAACCCACAAAGTACCGAGTGACCACATCCTGACCTTTCATTCATCCAACAAGCATTTCCAGAGCCCGGAGGGCACTGGAGGCTCCAGGTGCAGGCAGGCAGACTCGGGGTGCACCCACCCACAGGGAGGCGTCCCCACACCTGTGTCCTCAGGCCACGGGCAGCACCCCTGCTCTTGGACAGCAGAGTTTGGGAACTAAAAAATTCTAGAAGTAGGTAATATGTTTCTAAATAACCATCACGAAATTAACATGTTGATTACAGAAAACTGGTGAAGGAAAGTAAGGAAACAAAAGAAAATAAATGTTTATAATAACAATCTATACAGCATTAGCAAAGCACTAAAACAATGCTATTTATGCCTGACATGGCCTAGCACTTTATAAGTATGACTTTATTTAATCACATCCTCATTTTTAAAATGGAGAAACTGAGGCACAGCAAAACTTCTATCCATAGTTTTTTCCTGTGTGTATATATATCTGTGTGTGTATATATCTGTATGTATATATTTGTGTGTGTATATATTTGTGTGTGTATATATTTGTGTGTATATATATTTGTGTGTATATATATTTGTGTGTGTATATTTGTGTGTATATATATTTGTGTGTATATATTTGTGTGTATATATTTGTGTGTGTATATATTTGTGTGTGTATATATCTGTGTGTATATATATTTGTGTGTATATCTGTGTGTGTATATATTTATGTGTATATATTTGTGTGTATATATTTGTGTGTGTACATATCTGTGTGTGTATATCTGTGTGTGTATATATCTCTGTGTGTGTATATCTGTGTGTGTGTATATCTGTGTGTGTATATCTGTGTGTATATATATCTCTGTGTATATATTTGTGTGTATATATTTGTGTGTGTATATCTGTGTGTGTGTATTTGTGTGTATGTATATTTGTGTGTATATATATTTTTCTATGTCTATATATTATATATTTTTCCTTTGTAACCAAATTAGGTGACTACAGTTCATGTTCTTAGCCGATATGGTCTAATATGTTCTTGTTTAATATGCTTTTCACTCGGCAGAGACACACCCCCTCCCACATTACTAACTACTCTTCTGCCCGTGATTTCAAGGGCATTCTTCAAAACGAGGAAGATGAGCATCTCCCAGGGACAGTTCGTAACTTCCATGACAAAGAAGCAAACTGCGCTGGCAATATTTCAGTCCATGTCTGCCTAGCCTTTTCGAATGCTGGAATCTTACAGACAGCAGGGGTGTGGGGTGGGGGGAGATGGGGAGGAGGATGGGGGCAGCTGGCCATTTCTCAGAGGATCCCAGCTGGGCCGGGAGCAGCCAAGACAGACGATGCCCCGGGGACAAACCAGTGGGCCTCATAACGAGAAGTGATGCCACCAGCATTTCAGAGGCTCCCAAAGGCTGGGGGTGCACAGGTCCGACCCCATTAATGTCACGCGCTGGGTTTGCACAGCTGTCTGAACTGAAAGTGCTGCTTCCATTAAAAACTAACCACAGGAAGTTCAAGGCGTCCACAAGGCTCCTTCACTTTGGCTGCTT
This sequence comes from Eptesicus fuscus, assembly GCF_027574615.1. Lineage (NCBI taxonomy): Eukaryota > Metazoa > Chordata > Mammalia > Chiroptera > Vespertilionidae > Eptesicus > Eptesicus fuscus. The sequence goes on along the minus strand of NC_072478.1, from coordinate 442,572 downwards.
TAGTGTGCGACGTGGGCACTGAGCTGGCGTCATAGTCACCATTCGGGGGCCCTTGTGCTCCATGACGTCCTGCGACAGTTCCTCCCCTGAGCACGTGTCCCAGCCCCCCCCCCACGCATGGCACTGATGGCTTCTGACCCTGTGCACCCCAGCCTCTGGGAGCCTCTGAAATGCTAACGGCGTCACTTCTTGTCATGAGCAAACGCACAGGGATCTGGTGTGAGTCCCTTTCAGAAAGCAGACATTCCCGGGTTTGCTCAGAGAGCCACATTTTAACTGTCCCGCCTCCTCTGTGGCAGAACGGGTCCCACAGGGACCCTCATAACCACGAGGCGACGTCTCTGGCTTCCTTTTGGGCTCACAGGAGTGTTTAACAATGACTTGTCACCGGCCGGCGTGGCTCCGTGGTGAGCATCAGGAGGTCACGGTTCGATTCCCGGTCAGGGCACAGGCCAGGGCTGTGGGCTCCCTCCCCAGTGGGGGGCGGACAGGAGGCAGCCGATCCATGATTCTCCCTCCTCACTGGTGTTTCTCTCTCTCTCTCCCTCTCCCCTCCTCTCTGAGATCAATAAACATATATATTTTTAAAAACCACACACACAAGAAGGACTTGTCAGATGAGTGTGCATCTCGTGCCTCCCTATTGTCTTCCTAACAGCAACATGGAGTCACTAGGCAGACACTGGCCTGGCACCGGACAAATGACATTTAGGGGTGAGATGCTCCTAATTGTATTTCTCTGGCCGCTAACATGATTCCAGCAAATTACTGAGGAAGCGAGAGGTGGGGGAAGGCCGACAGCCGGAGCACGTGCCGCGGCGTCCGGAACCCGTGCAGAGCGCTTCCGTGCAGGGGCCGGCGTGTTACCCAGCAGCCGAGCTGAGCAAAGCTGGGAAGTGCCCTTACACACGCAGGGGACACTGTTGTTGTCAGTTACTAAAAAGCATATTATACATGTGGAGGCAACTCTAGCTTTTGCATCAAATCTTGTTCCTTATGATAATGGGTACGATTTTCCAGCATGGCACGTTTTCTTGCAGACGGTGGGTAAGAAGTCTCAGGAAGAGCTGGGGTGGGGCAGCGGGGACACTGGCCGCTGGGGGACTCGGTGGCCGGAGGACAGAGAGGGGGAGGGAGAATTCTCACGGGATGCCTTTGCTGTACTTCTGGAATTTGAGTCATTTTAATGAATATCCAATTGTAAAATAAAATTTGTTTTACAGAGTGGGCTGTTCCCTGGTGATTTTTAAAATTCAGTCTCTTCTGAGTTTGACTGGGTAGGTTTGCCCACTAGCTTGCTATTTACAATAAAATTGAACAAACTTAGCCATGAGACTATCTCCACAGGCTTATTTAGGTTTTGAACAGATTTTTTTTTTTCATTTCCACCAAATATGAAGGAAGTGACTTTACAGGAGGAACCAGGACACAGAACTCCACAGAACAAATGACACTGCTTTCCAACAGGACCTACAGAGAATTCGGCAGCAAAAGGAACTACGTAAATAATATTTCCAATTTTAAAAATAAGTCAACTCTCCTGGCGATGTGGCTCAGTGGTTGGTTCGATTCCCGGTCAGGGCACATGCCAGGGGTGTGGGCTCCATCCCCAGTGTGGGGCCCGCAGGAGGCAGCCGATCCATGATTCTCTCTCATCACGGATGTTTTTGTCTCTCTCTCCCTCTTCCTTCCTCTCTGAGATCAATAAAAATATATTTAAATAAATAATAAGTCAACTTTAACAATTAGTTCACTTAGTAGATATTTCCTGAGCTCCTGCGCTGTGGAGACAGGCTGACTCTACACAGACCCGCACCTGCCTTCCAGCACCTCCGCCTGCGGCCTCTGCAGAGCCTCCTTTCCCGGCTCCGCCCTCTGGGGAAGCCCACCAGGTGGCATCGTCCTGTGGACCAGAATGAAAAGTAACCTCCCTGTTTCCATGGCAACGGAGGCTTTTGGTTTCCTTTGGTTTTGTTTCTCACTTGCTTTTTCCGTGACCAAAACACAGCTTACACGATGCCATTTTGAGAAAAACAGAAAACAAACAAACAGGTGAGACGGGAGGAGAGCCGAGCTTGGGGGTCGCCCTCTCTCACGTGACCAGCCTGACCGTCGGAGCTGCCAGGTGCCCGCAGCGGGCGGGGCGGCCGGGCACCCGCCCCGGGAGAGGCCGGGAGAGGCGCGGCGTCGGCGGGAGGAACCAGAGGGCGGGGCGGTGACCGGACGCGGGACGGAGGCGGGGAGCGGGCAGGGACAGCCCCCACCGCCCCCCTCGGACCCGGCTTCCCATCAGAAAAGTGTCCGGAGTCACCCGCCCCGCGTGGGGCTGAGCTCCTCCTGCCCCCCGCCCCCCCCCCCGGCGCCTCTGGCTGCGCTCGTCCCCGCGCTGAGACGCACCCACGGACCCACGGGAGAGTCCAGGCTGAATGCAAGCGCTGGGGTCCACGGAGACCGGAACGCAATGTAATTCCGAAGACCCGAGGCAGCCTTGGGGATGCGGGACAAAGGGGACCAAGGAGACAGGGAGCAGGGGGCGGCCTCAGAAGCCAGAAGGGCGGTTCTCAGAGGCTGCAGCACAGGGGCAGGCGAGTCCCGCTGCCCCGCCCTCCGCGGCGACTGGGAGACGCTGGGACGGGGGGAGGGGCACCACCCCGCCCACAGGCCCCGGCCCCTCCCCAGGCCCCGCCCCCGCCCCAGGCCCCGGCCCCGCCCCCGCCCCAGGCTCTGGCCCTGCCCCAGGCCCGGCCCCGCCCCCGCCACAGGCCCGGCCCCGCCCCCGGCCCCAGGACCCGCCCTCGGCCCCAGGACCCGCCCTCGGCCCCAGGCCCCGCCCCCGCCACAGGCTCTGGCCCTGCCCCAGGCCCGGCCCCTGCCCCAGGACCCGCCCTGCCCTCTAGGCCCCGCCCCCGGCCCCAGGCCCCGCCCTGCCCTCTAGGCCCCGCCCCCGGCCCCAGGCCCCGCCCTGCCCTCTAGGCCCCGCCTCGGCCCCAGGCCCCGCCCCCGCCCCAGGACCCGCCCTCGGCCCCAGGACCCGCCCCCGGCCCCAGGACCCGCCCCCGGCCCCAGGACCCGCCCCCGGCCCCAGGACCCGCCCCCTGCCCCAGGACCCGCCCTCGGCCCCAGGCCCCGCCCCCTGCCCCAGGCCCGGCCCTGACCTCTAGGCCCCGCACAAACCCTCTGGTGACCACACTGAATCCTAATGGGGCCCAGGCTGCCTCCTCAGGTCTCCTTCCCGCACGGGTTTCTCTCCGCTGAATCTCTTGGGCAGGAGATGGGGAGGGTGAGAGGTGTGTGGGGGGGTGAGAGGTGTGGGGAGGGTGAGAGGTGCGTGGGGGGGTGAGAGGTGCGTGGGGGGGGTGAGAGGTGCGTGGGGGGGGTGAGAGGTGCGTGGGGGGGGTGAGAGGTGCGTGGGGGGGGGTGAGAGGTGCGTGGGGGGGGGTGAGAGGTGCGTGGGGGGGGTGAGAGGTGCGGGGGGGGGTGAGAGGTGCGTGGGGGGGGGTGAGAGGTGCGTGGGGGGGGTGAGAGGTGCGTGGGGGGGTGAGAGGTGCGTGGGGGGGTGAGAGGTGCGGGGGGGGGTGAGAGGTGCGTGGGGAGGGTGAGAGGTGCGTGGGGAGGGTGAGAGGTGCGTGGGGAGGGTGAGAGGTGCGTGGGGGGTGAGAGGTGCGTGGGGGGGTGAGAGGTGCGTGGGGGGGTGAGAGGTGCGTGGGGGGTGAGAGGTGCGTGGGGGGTGAGAGGTGCGTGGGGGGGGGGTGAGAGGTGCGTGGGGGGGGTGAGAGGTGCGTGGGGGGGGTGAGAGGTGCGTGGGGGGGTGAGAGGTGCGTGGGGGGTGAGAGGTGCGGGGGGGGGTGAGAGGTGCGTGGGGGGGGGTGAGAGGTGCGTGGGGGGGGTGAGAGGTGCGTGGGGAGGGTGAGAGGTGCGTGGGCAGGGTGAGAGGTGCGGGGGGAGGGTGAGAGGTGCGGGGGGAGGGTGAGAGGTGCGGGGGGGGGTGAGAGGTGCGTGGGGGGGGTGAGAGGTGCGTGGGGGGGGGTGAGAGGTGCGTGGGGGGGTGAGAGGTGCGTGGGGGGGTGAGAGGTGCGTGGGGAGGGTGAGAGGTGCGTGGGCAGGGTGAGAGGTGCGTGGGGAGGGTGAGAGGTGGGGGGGGGTGAGAGGTGAGGGGGGGTGAGAGGTCGGGGGGGGGGGTGAGAAGTGCGGGGGGGGGTGAGAGGTGCGGGGGGGGGTGAGAGGTGCGGGGGGGGGTGAGAGGTGCGGGGGGGGTGAGAGGTGCGGGGGGGGGTGAGAGGTGCGGGGGGGGGGTGAGAGGTGCGGGGGGGGTGAGAGGTGCGGGGGGGGTGAGAAGTGCGGGGGGGGTGAGAAGTGCGGGGGGGGGTGAGAGGTGCGGGGGGGGGGGTGAGAGGTGCGTGGGGGGGTGAGAGGTGCGGGAGGGGGGGGTGAGAAGTGCGGGGGGGGGGTGAGAGGTGCGTGGGGGGGTGAGAGGTGCGGGGGGGGGGTGAGAGGTGCGGGGGGGGGGTGAGAGGTGCGGGAGGGGGGGTGAGAGGTGCGGGGGGGGGTGGTGAGAGGTGCGGGGGGGGGGTGAGAGGTTTTGGTCCGTTGTTTCTTACTGAACAGCTTAAAGCCAGCACCCCCAGAATCAGCTCTGGGGCCAGAGTATCGGTCCCTTCACCGTCCTCACCCCAGAGGGTCCCCTGGAAATCAGTGACTGACAGACTGGAAAGTGCTGTTTGGGGCACGGGTCGCTCTGTGGTTCTAACGAGGTATTTCGGTCAAGGGAAAATAGATGCTTTTTGGAATTAGTAAATAGTATTTAGAACTTTTAATCAGGGCTTACCTCTTTCCAACTGCTTTAAAGGGTTCATTCACGGATGATTTTAAACTCTGCAGTATGAGGTGGATACTTTATTCTCCTCGTTTACAAAGAGAGAAACACTCCACTGGCCCGGCAGGAGGCGCCAGGCAGGCTTTTCCCAGAACCACCCGCCCCCCACCGTCTGTCCGTGGCCCTTCTCGTCCCTGTGTCTGTGACCAGGTCCACCCCCAGCTGCTGAGGCTCCCGAGCCCTGGGACTGTGGGACCAGGACCCCTGGGCCCACTGGGGTGAGGAGTGGGAGCTCTGAGCGGGGCGTGGCAGTACCGGTACAACCGCTGCTACAGGAAACCCAGCAAACCTGACCTCACCGCCCACTGCAGAGGGAAGAGCCGAGGTAGACAGCCTGTGTGCGGCCTCCCGCCTCCCAGGGGCCGGCCCCGGGAACCAGGTGAGCAACGGAAAGCGAGCTCTGACCATCACTGCTTCACCCAGCCCCTCCCGGCCCCTCCCCCCGCAGCTCCTCCAGACAAAGGGGACTCTGAGGTGTAAGTGAACCTGATCAAGTCAGAGACGTGGGGAAGTTACTGGCTTCCAAAGCGGCCATTCCCGAGTTCAGAGAGCAGTTAAATGGTTGGGATCCTGTCACTTCCCAGCTCGAACCCTTCGGTGGCGGCCTATCTCCTGCCTCACCAGGAGCAAAGCCACGGACCTGACAAGGCCCCTGATGTTCCAGCTGCACAGCTGTGCCCTCTACACACACACGCAGGTGCACGGTCACACGGACACACGGACACTCAGACACATGCACGCACGGTCTGCACACACCCCTTTGCTCATGCTCCTTGGAGTCCCCAGAACAGCAGGGACGGGGCAGTCCCCATGTGCACCCGTTCACTGCACATTCTGTTGGCATCACCTTCCTAACACGTAGCGTGTGCTGAGCAGACCTGAAGAAACACGTCTGGTGAACCCCGAGGAGAGAAGGGGGTCCCAGGTGACCGTCATCTCCGTGAAAAGGAGGAGGCGCCAGGGAGTGGAGTCTAATGAGTCACCGCCACTGAGCGACCTGACATGTTAAGAAAGCAGAGTGTCCCTGCAGCCCCAGGCGGAGCGGACTGGGAGGTCAGAGGGGAGGGGAAGGTTGGGGGAGGGGAGTCTGGGACAAATGAAAACTAGGGAGAACTAGGGCCCTGAGCCCTGTGGGACCCAGGAAGCTGCCCCGTGCAAGGTCCCCTGAGGGTCCAACCCCCGCCTGGGAGGGTCACCACGCTGGGCTCTGCGGCCGGCACCAGCTCAGCCAAAACTTCAACCGCAGAAGCTGTCTTACTGTAGGAGACAATTCAATTCCACTCAGAGAAAATTCTCGTTAAGATCTTCTTTTAGCCCGGCCGGCGTGGCTCAGTGGTTGAGCGTCACGGTTCGATTCCCGGTCAGGGCACAGGCCCAGGTTGCGGGCTCGATCCCCAGTGTGGGGCGTGCAGGAGGCAGCCAATCATTGATGTTTCTATTTCTCTCTCCCTATGCCTTTCTCTCTGAAATCAATAAAAAATATATATTTTTTAAAAAGAACTTCTTCCAAACTCTGAACTCAAACCTTCCACTTGACCCTCCATGAACTGGCCACAGCTCTGCCTTCCAGAGGGACACGGAGTCTGTCCCACACGTAGCGGATGCGCCAAACACTAATGCCCCTCCCTCCCACCCCCACCCCAGCACACACCTTCCTCCCCGGGCAGTCAGCCGGTCTTGGCGTTCTCCTGTGGTGTCGCGTCCAGGCGGCCACCCTCTCTGTCCCCCTCCGCTCGCTTCTCAAAAATCACTTGCACGAGGACGGGCCCAAGTTCGGGGACGCTGTCTTCATTCACCATCTGCACCTTATTTCAGGCGGTCACAGTGCCACGGTGTTTTCCATCCTGGATCTACTGACACGAGAATATAGTGTCTTCCTACTCAAAACCTGTCCTGATCGTACCGCTCACGAAAGGAAGGCTCTTCCTGTTCACGGTGATGACCACTTCAATTACTACTTGAAAATCGAGTGTGAAAACAGCAGCTACGTCAGTCTCAAGTCCAATGTAGTATTCTTTTCTCTATATTCTTTCTTTCTTCTTCTCAATCCTCAGCCAAGGATACTTCCCCATTGCTTTTCAGAGCGAGTGGAAGGGAGGGGGAAGGGGGGGGAACATTGCCTCCTGGACTCACCCCAAACTGGGCAGGGGCTCGACCCTGCAACCCAGGTACATGTCCCTGACGGGGAATCAAACACACGACCCTTCGGTGCCTGGGCCGAGGCTCTAACCACTGACCACACCAGCCAGGGCGCTTTTCTCTATTATTCTTAAGTGCAATCCTAATCATTGCTTTTAAAATTAATTACTAGGTTGCCACAGATGAATCTACACTTTGGCAAATATTTTTTCTGGTGTTTCCAAACGTGTACATAGCAATTTATTTTTTTAATCAAAATAAACCATCAAGCGTATTAGAAAAATCAGAAAATGCTTATAAACTTTACAAGGTAATGATTATGTTCACCACTGTAACATTTGGGATCCATAAGCTTTAAGAAATGTAGTTTCTAATTATAAAAGATACAGATTCACTATAAAAAAACAAATTGTAAGTTAACAAAATAAAAGAAAGAAAGATCGGTGTCTAACCCCATGCCATGCAAGTATCCGCCATTCTTGTCTCTGTCACTCGTTTTTCTTGCTCATGTGGAGGCATTTCTTTTGCATGTTTCTATGCATGTGGACAATACAGTTGAGAGCATACGGGATACATTTTTATCCTAAACTTTTAATGAATAAATAGAGCATTTTCCAAGTCATTAACATTTCTTTTAAAAACCACTTTCACGTGGTTGCGTGCTACTCCGTTTTGTGGCGGTACCACGTGCCGTGGGGGCTTTCCCGTGGAGCCGCGGCAACGACAGTGAGCCCGCCTCGGGCGCCCGCGCCGTCGGAGTGCGCGCTGGCCAAGAGGAAGGCCGCGGCCAAACCACGCACATTTTCTGCAGATGCTGCAAGAAATCTAAGGAGGCCTTTTAAAAGCCGTCAGTATACACTGGCCCTTTTTAATGTCAAAGTCACGGGTACAGACATCCATGCCCTCTTCACACCAGGATGCGGGCAGAATCCTTCGGGGCAGGGAGTGGAAGCGTGACTGAAGCACTGCACAACGGGAAGAGTCCACAGACCCCCTCCTTTCGGTCCGAATCAAATTCCAAGAATCGGGGCGTTTCCCTCCATTGCTCTTCAAATTCCCCTCCCTCTCAGCGCCGACATCCAAGCTCAGCGACAACCAGCGTGACGATGCTCTTACCACTTTACTCCTGAGATGGCTTCAAGGTTCACATTTTTGGTTCCCATTTTGTTCAAATGCCAGCACTTTGGCCCTTTGGGGTGTGGACTAAGAGCATTCTGACTTTGGAGCAGGCACGAACTTTTGTGCTTGATATCTAAGTGACACTGGCAAAAGCAGCTGTTTTTTCTTTCAAAAATATCTGGCTTATTTTTAAAAATATGTTTTTTGTTGTTGTTTTTTTAATATTCCCTTTTTCAAAAATAATTTTTTATTGACTTCAGAGAGGAAGGGAGAGAGAGAGATAGAAACATCAATGATGAGAGAATATCATTGATCAGCTGCCTCCTGCATGCCCCCTACTGGGGTTCGAGCCCGCAACCCAGGATGTGTCCTTGCCTGGAATCGAACCGGAGACCCTTCAGCCCGCAGGCTGATGCTTTACCCACTGAGCACACCAGCCAGGGCGAATATGTTTTTACTGATTTTATTTTAGAGAGGCAGGAGGAAGAGGGAGAGAGACATCGATGAGAGAGGAACATCATTGCTGGCTACCCCCTGCTCGCCCCACACTGCGGATCGAGCCGGCCCGAGCGTGTGCCCTGACCGGGAATTGAGCCAGGCCCGTTTCTGGGTCCGCGCTCAGCCGCGGGGCCGCACCAGCCGGGCCAGCTTGTTACTGTGTCAGCTGAGCTTGTGATCTGTTGGGATGGACCCGCTGCTCCTCAGAACGACACGACCCTGAGCTTACCCACCAGCCTCGATCCAGAGGCGCCCGCACTCCAGAGCCTCGCAGTGCGGGGTAACTGCTTCCGATCTCCTGTGAAACGGCAGCGCAGCAACGCTCGAGACTTTGCAGGTGGCCCGGTGTGGTGCCTTACAGTGCTTGCTGGCCTCTGACCTCCCCTTCGGCCTCGGCGGGAAGTGGGTTGGCTTCGGCTCTGCTGTTATGAAATGGCAAGTCCAGCCGGAGAGCCGCACGCGCCAGGCATCCAGAGAGCAAGCTCGCCCTGGAACCGGCCCTCGGGAGGCGTGTCAGACTGTGGACCTGTGCTGTCCCGCAGTAAATTCAGCATTATTTCCTTCCGAGTTAGCAAGGCAATCCTCGCATTGTGCCATAACTTTTTCTCTTTTTTTAAAGGAACATTAAAAAGTACCCTTTTAAATACTAGAAAAAGCACAGCCAGCGTGGCTCAGTGGTTAGCATCGGCCTAGGAATCTGGAGGTCAGGGCACAGGCCTGGGTTGTGGGCTCGGTCCCCAGTGGGGGGCGTGCAGGAGGCAGCTGATCCATGGTTCTCTCTCATCATTGATGTTTCTATCTCTCTCTCCCTCTCTCTTCCTCTCTGACATCAATAAAAATATATTTTTTAAAATCTGTGCCTGTCTAGCAATAAATTCAAGTATTATTTTCTTTGGAATTAGCAAGTCAATCCTAGCATTGTGTAATAACTTTTTTAAAGGAGCATTAAAAACAGCTTACCCTTTAAAATCCTAGAAAAAAAGAGGCAAAAACCTAAAACAAGAGCTCCCTCCATCTGCCCTGCATCTGGCCTTTCCCAGGCCGGCGGCTGCAGCGGCGTGTACAATCACTGTGATGAGAGCTGTTTCAGGCTCAGACCCAGCTGCACTCAATCAACATCCCCACTGAACTGCCGAATAGATTAATGCATGAAGTCAGCACTGAACTTCAAGACCTTCTTCCGGACATTCCCAGTCAGCTCTTCATGAGATCCTCCGTCAACAGATGTCCTTCAGGCCGCCTCGGACCCATCACACCAGGCTGAGCCATCTCTGCAGTGTTCCCCAGTATCCTCATATCCCCAGTCCCCATATCACCAGTATCCCCATATTGCCAGTATCCCCATATCCCCAGTCCCCATATCCCCAGTCTCCTCATACCCCCCGTCTCCCCAGTATCCCCATATCCCCAGTTCCCATATCCCCAGTATCCCCATATCCCCAGACCCCATATCCCCAGTATCCCCATATCCCCAGTTCCCATATCTCCAGTATCCCCATATCCCCAGACCCCATATCCCCAGTCTCCTCATACCCCCCGTCTCCCCAGTATCCCCATATGCCCAGTCCCCATATCCCCAGTATCTCCATATCCCCAGTATCCCCATATCCCCAGTCCCCATATCCCCAGTCCCCATATCCCCATATCCCCAGTATTCTCATACCCCCAGCCTCCTCAATATTCCTAGTATTTCCAGGTATGTGGGATCATAAGAAATATATCTTTGCACCCAGCTGGTGTGGCTCAGTGGTTGAGCATCGACCTATGAACCAGGAGGTCACAGTTCAATTCCCAGTCAGGGCACATGCCTGGGTTGCGGGCTCAATCCCCAGTAGGGGGTGTGCAGGAGGCAGCTGCTCAATGATTCCCTCTCTCTCTCTCTGAAATCAATAATATATATGTGTGTGTGTGTGTGTGTGTGTGTGTTCGTGTGTGTGTGTGTACATATATATATATATATATATATATATATATATATATATACTAGTAGCCCATTTGCAGGAAGAATCCTGCAAGCGGCCGCTGTGGCCGCGTGTGCTGCCGCTGCCGTTGCGGCTGCCGTGCCTGCACCCACGCGCCGCTGCCGCCCGCCCCGCCCCGCCCCGCCCGGGCTCTCCCTCTGGCAGCCACCTTGCTTTCCGCTTTTCCTCCCTCTTCCTTCTAAGTTATCTTCAGTCTTCACTCCTCCCTCCCTCAGCGTATACAAATTAACCGCCATCTTTGTTGGGTAATTTGCATACTCACCCTGATTGGCTGGTGGGCGTGGCTTGGGCATAGCAAAGGTGCGGTCAATTTGCATATTACTATTTTATTAGGTAGGATATAAATAAAATTGAAATATATCTTTGGTCTTTGACCGGGTTCCAAGCACAGGGCTCCTGGATCCCTTGGGGTTTCCTGGGTGAGGCCGTGTGTTTGTTCAGACGGGGCAGCGGCGGCGGCCCTGGCAGGGCTGGTGGCTGGAAGGCCCGGGTCCCGTGAGACCCTGGGAGCTTCAGCCCCACCTCATTCTCCAGTCCATGGGGATGGCCAGGCCTGCCAGGCTGCAGTTACCGGGAAACGGGAAGACTAACTAACGTCTTAAGTTACAGCACTAAGCACACCGCCTTAGGATGACATTTTAACCCTTTGTTTGCCATAAGCGTCTACAGACACTTTATCTCGTCAATGAGAAATCAATGAGCTGGCATAAGAAATTATTTTTTCATTTATTAGACTTACCACGGCTGAATGTGCATACGTTATATAAACTGAAAGGAAACAGCAGTATTACACTTGGTGATTTCCAGTTACAGGTAATCAGGCAGTTATAATATTAATTGCAAATTGATTTTTTAAATTAAATTCAAAATATCCTGGCGCGTGGGGATGGTTTCCGTTTTGGACGCGCGGCAGTTAACTGGTTAAAACCATCAGGCCCCTCATTCTAGTTGTTAAAATGCCTCCTATTTCCACGGAAAACTGCTGCTCAAGAGCTCCTCGCCCAGTTAGAGAGGCTGCCCCCCCCCCCCCCCGCACCCCACAGCAGCGGAGGCAAAGGGTGCTCTTTGTCGCTAAACAGCCTTGGTCACAGCGATTCCCGATGAGAGCGAGCGGCAAACAGCGCGCCTCTCCCTGCGGCTGGAGGCGCTGCCCTCCGGCCCTCAGTGCGCGCAGACAGCCCAGGAGGTGAGAGGGGGACGCGCTACCGCCGTGGACCGTGACTACGGAGCGAGCAGACCCCTTCCTGACGGAGCGTGGCCAACAGACGCTAGCTCCCCTCCCCTTTGTTCAGCAGAGGCAGGGCTCCTGGGCGCTTCTGGTCTCCAAACAGAAAGCCAAGTCTTCCCTGGACAACAGGCGGGGCGCGCTCCCGCGACCTTGGAGCCACAGTCCGGGCGGGACACCATCGCCTGTCACCCCTTACCTGCCACTTCCCCATAGTCAGGGCTTCTTCCAGTCCTGTCATCACATTGGATCGCTGCCCGTTTTAAAAAGTGCATTTGTACTGATGTCAGAGAGCAGGGGAGAGGGAGGGAGATGGAATCATCAGCGATGAGAGAGCATCATGGATCGGCTGCCTCCTGCACACCCCGCACTGGGGACAGAGCCCACAACCCGGGCCTGTGCCCTGACGGGGAATCGAACCGTGACCTCCTGGTTCACAGGTCCACGCTCAACCCCTGAGCCTCGCTGCTGGGCAACACGTGAGCCTGGCTCTAACGTGAAAGACAGCTCCCGGTTGTGTAGAAGCAAACCTGCACACCGCAGCTCCGCCAAGACCCCCCCAGGGCCTTGGGTTTTTGCCGAAAGACGGGGCCGGGCTGTTGAGAGTCCCCTCCTGCCCTTCTGCAAAGCGTCCCTCTCCCTGGGGTGCGGCCAGGGCACCCTGAGAAGACACTGGGCTGGGACGCGCCACGAAGCCCTCCTTGTCCCTGTGAGCTTCACCCGTGAACACGCAGGACCTTCCTACCGTATTTACACTATTTACCGCCTTTACCGTATTTACCGCGGAGCACTCAGTCTCTGTGGTGCTGAGAGCGCTTCTCTGTGATGGGCTCTTCCTGCAAGATCTGCAGCTCTTGGCTCTCTGAGGAGCCCAGAGCGCTTCGGACGCTGTAAGCATTTTGCAGTTTCCCCTGCACCGCTGAGCAGCCCACTGCGGAGGCAGGAGGCCCAGGCCCACGCCCGGGGCAGTTCCTCCAGCTCCGGCTCCTGGCCGGGGCCCCTGCAGGCCCCGTGGCTCCGCCTGCACGCAGTGGGCTCGGACGTGGGCTGGCGTCATTCTGAAACCTGCTAAGCAGAACATGCTCACTCTACCGTTTATGTTTTCACATTTGAAACACTAAAGAATATGTCTGCCCAGCTGACGTGGATCAGTGGTTGAGCGGCGACATAGGAGGTCCGGGTTCAATTCCCGGTCAGGACACAGGCCCGGGTTCTGAGCTCCATCCCCAGTGTGGGGCGTGCAGGGGGCAGCTGATCCATGATTCTCTCTCATCACTGATGTTTCTCTCTTTCTTTCACTCTCCCTTCCTCTCTGAAATCAATAAAAAAAATTTATTGATTTTCTACAGAGAGGAAGAGAGAGGGATAGAGAGAAACATCGATGACAGACAAACATCAGCTGCCTCCTGCACACTCCCTATTGGGGATGTGCCCAAAACCAAGGTACATGCCCTTGACCGGAATTGAACCTGGGACCCTTCAGTCCGTAGGCTGATGCTCTATCCGCTGAGCCAAACCGGTTAGGGCAATAAAAATTTTAAAAAAGAAAAAGAATATGGTGAGGACACTCATTAACCCAAACCCTCCTGCTGGGCCCTGATTACCTACGCGGCAGTGACTCTAGGAATTTGTAGCTGGCTAGGACTGCAAGTGACTCATACAAATTAGATGGAGGAGCCGTGGGGGAGGAAGCGGGTTTTCTTGGAAAAGAGTAAGTGATCATCTCAGCGAGCCCCGCCCGCCTCCCGACCTGGGCCTTCCCCCTCTCCTCCCCCCCTCCCCCCCCCCCCCGTTCCCCCGCACCCCCAGGTCTGCGCTGAGGACTGAGGGCGCAGGAATGCCTGCTCGCCCTGGAACACTCCCCCAGATCCTGCTCTTTCCTTGCAGAAAAATTCATAGTACTTTGTTTTTTATTGAATTTGTTGGGGTGACACAGGTTTCAGGGCCACAACTCTGACGGGGGCAGGAACAGAAGGCGGGGCCAGCGGTAATTGTAGGAGATGTCAGTCCTGCTCCGCTGGCCCTGACTGGGTTGCTCTGGTTAAAGAGGCACATTCCAGCCTGGCTGGGAGGGGCAGGGGGCCCTGGGGGCTCCCCTGGAAATGCGGCCCCTCCCCCCCAGCCGGAGCTGCCTGTTATCATGGGAAGATCAACAACCTGTTGCAGAAACCAGAGCCGCCAGCCCTCTGTAGACCCCCAGCCTTTGCACACCCGCAGCCTTTGCACACCCGCAGGCCATGCAAATCCCCAGCCCCATTGCCTGTAAACTGCCCCTTTGGTGTACCCTTTTGCCTACTTCCCCAAGTAATCTTTGTCCTACCCCATATAAGCAGCCGGCTTATGGGGGGGCAGCGCAGATGTCTGTGGGTGACCTGCTGCTCCCCCTGCTGCCGGCAGGACTGGAATAAGCGCTCACACAGGATCCAACCCAGTCTCTGCGGAATCGGCTCAGGAGTGACCGGCGCCGGCCCCTTGGCTGTCCAGTGACAGTTCTACAACACGTCATCTGCACGCTGCACCATGTGCTCAGCACCCAAGTCATGCCTCCGTCCATCACCGTCCACCCCTTTACCCTCCCCCACCGGCCTCCCGCAGTCACCACACTGCTGTCCGTGTCCCTGAATTTTCACTTGCCTTTATTTTTGGTTTATTGAGTTTCATTTTCTCCTTTTCTATAGTGAGAGGAGAAAGGGTTTTCATGGCAACTGTACGCAGCTTCCACCCAAAGCAAAACAGGAAGTGAGACGGAACAAAGGCGGTTGTTTTCTGCAGCCGCACGCGCTGGGTCCCAATCACAGCACCCTGAGGCCGAGGCCTCTGCTGAGTCAGCCGGGACAGAGGCCTGGGAGCGCCCGTCCGGACGGGTGGTCAGTAACACGTAGATGGATTAAGAGGAACAAATCTAATCTAGCATCTTCCATCACTACTCCCAATTAGACATGTTTCTCAGGAAATCGTACTGCAGAAAACACGGAGTTCGAGAGATTGAGTTTTCTGAATGTGAGCAAGTTAGGGGATAGATAATATTTGGTCAGAATAAAGGGTCAAAATCCCATCACTGTAGGCAATGTCTCAAACATGGCTTTGGGTGCACACAAAAAGCCAAGAAATGGGCACCACCGAAGTCTAAAAATGTTTGCCATCACAGGCCGACCAAAATACACACTTCCCACCAACAACCCACTTCCCCACGTCTGAAAAGCGCGTCCCTGCTGCCTTCTCCTCGTACCCTCCCCACGTTTAACAAGCCCTGAAAACACTTTAGAAAACTCAGGACAGCTTCCTCTCTGGCTCCCGTGCTGTCACGGTACCTCTTCACTTCCCCTCTACCCCTTCACTTCCCCTCTACCCCTTCACTTCCCCTCTACCCCTTCACTTCCCCTCTACCCCTTCCCCTCTACCCCTTCAATTCCCCTCTACCCCTTCACTTCCCCTCTACCCCTTCACTTCCTCTCTACCCCTTCCCCTCTACCCCTTCACTTCCCCTCTACCCCTTCACTTCCCCTCTACCCCTTCACTTCCCCTCTACCCCTTCCCCTCTACCCCTTCACTTCCCCTCTACCCCTTCACTTCCCCTCTACCCCTTCCCCTCTACCCCTTCAATTCCCCTCTACCCCTTCACTTCCCCTCTACCCCTTCACTTCCCCTCTACCCCTTCACTTCCCCTCTACCCCTTCACTTCCCCTCTACCCCTTCCCCTCTACCCCTTCAATTCCCCTCTACCCCTTCACTTCCCCTTTACCCCTTCACTTCCCCTCTACCCCTTCACTTCCCCTCTACCCCTTCCCCTCTACCCCTTCCCCTCTACCCCTTCACTTCCCCTCTACCCCTTCACTTCCCCTCTACCCCTTCCCCTCTACCCCTTCCCCTCTACCCCTTCACTTCCCCTCTACACCTCTCCACACGCAGAACAGCAGTCCCGCCCAGGACACGGACTCTCCCTGGGTGTCAGGGCAGAGCCCAGAACTCCTCCTCTGTCCCCAGGAAATGAGTCCTCGGAGGAAAGGCCGGTCTCGGTCCATGGGCCCACGGGGAGTCCTCAGCGGCCAGGGCTGCCCCCGCCCAGCCTCCACGGGAAAGCGCTTGGCGGCCTAAGCCCACGGGGCCGTGCCCTGCAGACGGGCCTCGGGCAGCATTTAGGGGAGACTGTGGGGGCCGTGAGAGAGCCCCCGGCCCCCGGGGGACCTGGAGGCGGTGACTTCTGGGTGGCCTCCCGGGCCTGGGACCCGCCCTCTTCTTGCGACTCACAGGGTTTGAATGTCGCCCCCACAGCTACACCCACGCGTAGAGCCAGCCGGCCGTGGGCCTGCCACCCCGGCTCCGTGGCCGTGAACGGCAGCGACTGGACCTGGACGTGGCTCCCCCCGTGGGCTGGGATTGACGTGGGTCGGACATAAGACGCAACCTCTGGGAGCCTCCATGCATCGGATATAAAATCCCGTCAGAGTCCCACCTTCTTGGGCTGCTCTGACTTAAAATCACTCGGGACACGGTGCATGGAGGGCCCTCCCGCCCCTGCGGGGAGACGGCACCTCTCAGCAGTGCTGGCCCTCCCTGCGCCTCCTCGGAGCCGCCTGTCCCCTCCACCTCCCGCCTGTCCCCTCCACCTCCGGCCTTGGTCCTGGGAACATCGGATTCCTGGCTGAGGGGCGCCGCCCGCCCTGCCGGTCCCTGACGGGAGCCCCCGGCTCGCTGCACAGGCTGCGGGCTGCGGGCCTGCGGCAGCCTCCGGCAGGGTGAGCGCTAAGTCTGTCGCTCTGTGACCAAGGAGGGCTGACTGCTCCTCTTCCCACACGCACGTCTGTCTCCTCCGTTCAGGCACAACCTGGGATGCGTTCATCTCAACGTCACGGTCTCAGTGTGACCCCCAAGGTAAGGCTGCGACCCCCGAGGTCAACGGTGGGACCCCCAAGGTTAAGGGTGCCATGAGCTCATCTAACGGGTCACAACACAGCCGTTTCCCCATCGCCAGGCACACTGGTTTCTACAGGAATTAAAGATTTCTTCTACAAAAGATCCTTCTAGCCAAGATTTACAGCTTTAAAAAAATCAGATTTCCACAAGCCACATGCATGATTGATGTCTAGGTCCTAATGTCCTCCTATTTCTGTGAGTTGAACATTTCCTTCTTCCCTCCCTCCCTGCGTGTGAGAGTGTGTCTGCAGGGTGCCCCCTAAACAGGGAGCCACACGTGAACAGCTGGCGGCTCACCTAATGCTCCTTCCTTTCCAGAGACTGAGCTTTGAACAAAGAAGATTTATCCACTAGACATGTTCATGGGACACACAAAACGTAACTTTCACGGTACAAAACCGGCAACCGGTGACGGACTGAGGGCCACAGATACCGACCGACATGATTCCTGAGTCCGCAATCCCATTGCTTCACGCTTCAGCAGTGCCTGGACCACAGCGGTCATCAGGTTGAAAACAGGCGTTGACAAAAATATTATTAATTTCTGTAGATTCTTTTACATTTTGAAAATGAACCATAGTATGTTAATAAACAGCAACTTTATAATCATTCAAAGTGGGTACACATTTTGGGGGACTCTATGTAAACAGAATCCGGGGTTCTCCACGCGGATACAATCTATTGGGTTATCCAGGACCAAGCTGCAGCACACTGACGCGCTTGCGGGAAGCAGCGTGTGAGTAACTCTGAGACGAAGTTTTGGTCGCAGAAAACAAACCACAGCCCGTTAGAGAAAACGGACCCCAAACCCAAACACCAAGGCGTCCACGCTGTCTGCTCCCCACTCCTCCCCTCCCTCTGCCCCCAGTGAACACACTGACAAGTTGCTCAATTTCTCCTTCCGGTCCCAGATGACTTCCTAGACTACAGAAACTTCCATCGTTTATTGCATTTCTCCTAATTATTCTTAAAGCTATAACATCTTTAAATCTGTTTACACACATACACACACACATAAACCACACCTGTTTTTACCAAAATAGTGCTTAGCTACATCCCAGCCTCTGTGTCCTTTTATCAGATCCCTGTCACGTGATACTAAATGCACAGTACCTTTTGCAACATGGTTGTCATCTGAATTATCAGCTCCTCATGTTCCCGTTCAGTCACTTACCTGAAAGAGAAAAGATCATGTGAGTCTGAAGTCATTTCAAGGTACCATCAGCAATAGTTGCCACATTTCTTTCTTTTTTTTTTTTTTTTATTGATTTTTTACAGAGAGGAAGGGAGAAGGATAGAGAGTTAGAAACATCGATGAAAGAGAAACATCGATCAGCTGCCTCCTGCACGCCTCCTACTGGGGATGTGCCCACAACCAAGGTACATGCCCTTGACCAGAATCGAACCTGGGACCTTTCAGTCCGCAGGCCGATGCTCTATCCATTGAGCCAAACCGGTTAGGGCAGTTGCCACATTTCTACTAAAAATGGGTTTTTACTAGGCACTGATACATAACTTAAAAGAAAATTGTCATCCGACTGGTGTGGCTGAGTGGTTGAGCAACAACCTATGAACCAGGAGGTCAAGGTTCGATTCCCGGTCAGGGCACATGCCCGGGTTGCAGGCTGCATCCTTGTGTGGGGTGTGCAGGAGGCAGCCTATCAATGATTCTCATCACTGATGTTTCTCTCTCTCTCTCCCTCTCCCTTCCTCTCTGAAATCAATAAAAAAATATTTAAAAAAAGAAATTATCACTATCATAAACACAAAAGAGGAAGACAAAAAATATTTAAATATTTCTAAGAGCTCAGAAAAGTAGGCAAAATAGAGTAGGTGAAAAGAGAGAAAAACAGTATGCCTAAGAGGAACAGATGGAAGAAATTATCCTATATAATAAAAGGCTAATACACAAATTGACCAAACAGCAGAACTACTGGTCGCTATGACGTGCACTGACCACCAGGGGGCAGACACTCAACACAGGAGCTGCCCCCTGGTGGTCAGTGCACTCCCACAGGGGAAGTGCCGCTCAGCCAGAAGCCGGGCTCACAGCTGCTGAGCGCAGTGCTGCGGCGGGAGTCTCTCCTGTCTCTGTGGCAGCGCTAAGGATGTCCGTCAGTCGGACATCCCCCGAGGGCTCCCAGACTGTGAGAGGGCACAGGTTGGGCCGAGGGACCCCCCGCGAGTACACGAATTTTGTGCACCAGGCCTCTAGTGAAAATATAAGGAACTTGGAGCAACACTAGCAGTTGAGATGGCCGAGGTCACTGCAAGCTCAGCAGCCTTTGTCCGTTCATTCGTGCCTGATTTACTGCCTTCAGTCTACAAACAAACTGGACACAAAGTGACCCCAACCTGTCTGCGTGCCGCCCAGCTCATCCTCAAATCTGCTGCTCTTCCCCCAGATAAGCGCTGCTTCCATGTGCAGTCCCATGCACACGCTTGCCAAGCTCATGACTGTTTCATACCTTTTACCGCATCTGCCAACAGGACTTCTTCCGGGTCCCCTGTCTCACTGATGCACAGACACTGTCCAGCCTGCACGTCCTCACTGAGTTTATTCTCTCGAGGAAGTTCACAGGCTCTCGGAAGTTTCTGGCATTTCTCTGATCACAGAAAAATCTTTTTATTTTTATAAACTAGAGGCCCGGTGCACAAAATTCATGCACTAGGGAGTGGGGGGTCCCTCAGACTGGCCTGCGCCCTCTCACAGTCCAGGAGCCCGCCAATGATCGCCCCCACAGAGGGAGGCCCCGCCCACCCACCACAGTGCTGCCGCCACTGGGTAGCCTGGGCCTCCCTCTTTGGGGCAATTGTGGAGCCCCTGATTGATCGATCACCTGGCTGGCCAGTGGCCTGGGCCTCCCTCTGCAGGGCGATCATGGGGTAATGGCGGGGCCCCCAACCAATTTCACCGCACCCGCCTTGGCCGGCCTGGTGCCAGTGGGTGTCAGCATGGTGGTCCAGAGGTTGTCTGGACGGTCATTCTGCTGTTTGGTCATTCGGTCGATTTGCATGTTACACTTTTATTATTATAGACTAGTAGCCCGTCTGCACGAAGATTCGTGCAATAGACCTTCATTCACCTGGCTGCCTGCACCAGTTTTCTGCCGGCACCAGGGACCCAGGCCTTGGCTGTGGCCACCGCCTTCTGCCTTCTTTCAGGGTCCGGGCTTGGCCCTGGGCGGTGGCCTTGGGCTCAGCTGCACCCAGCGTCCCTGCTACCCGATCAAGGCTGGGAAAGCCTACTGGGGAAAGGGTTGGCTCGTCCGCGCTGGCGCCCAAGGCCGGGGAAAGCCTAGGGCAGCTTTCCCCGGCCTTGGGTTCCGCCGCAGCACCCCAGCGTCCCAGCGTCCCAGCGACCGCAGGAGCCAGCCGACCCCCCAGATCGGCTCGCTCCTGTGATCGGAGCAGGCACCCCGCTGGCGCCCAAGGCCGGGGAAAACCTTGGGCGGCTTTCCCTGGCCTTGGGCTCCACCACACCCCAGCTTCCCTGCAACGGTTTCCTGGTGGGCGTGGTTGAGGGGCGTGGCTTGGTTGGTGGGCGTGGCTTGGGTGTAGCGAAGGTGCGGTCAATTTGCATATTTGTCTATTATAAGGTTAGATCTTTATTGTTGAAAGTATTACTTATGCCCCCCTTTTCCTCCACTGACTCCCTCCAACCGCCACCCCCCGCCCCCAGGCCTTCACCACCCTAGTGTCTGTGCCCAGGGGCCATGCATATAGACACACAAGGTCTTTGGTTGGTTACCTCCCACCCACCCTCCCCGCCTTCCCTCCGAGATTCCGCACTCTGGTCCCTGCCTCCATGTCTCTGGGCCCACTCCGTCCATCAGTTTATGTTGTTCATTAGATTCCACGTATGAGTGAGATCGTGTGGAACCTGTCTTTCTCCAACTGACTTTTCTCACTCAGCATGTGATCGGGGATAATCTTGAAGAGACAACGAACCGCCGTAAAGGTTAAGCTCCGTGTCCCAGCTTTGGGAGCTCCAGGCCGGGATCTGCCACCTCCAAGTCTTCCTTCCCTCCTACCTGCTACCGCCTTCGAGAGACCGGGTGCTTGAGTTTCACTTGCTATCGGGAGATCGGACACCCGTTTCTTGCCAAAGCCTTGCGCACCCACCCAGTTTCACTATGTGCTGGTCATCCTTGGACCACGTGGCACGAGATGGGATTTGGCCGCTGGTGTCACTCAGCCAAACGCCAGTCATGTTTCCGTGTGACTTTTTCTCACGCTTCCAGGCGGATTAGGACGTGGACAGGCCCTGGCTGACCCTGAGGCCCTGCGTGGTCGTGAGAACAAGAAGGACTCAAACCCAACAGGGTTGCAAGCCGATGGCTGGGCATCCCTACACCGGTGTCCTGGCCGATACAGGGAACTGGCTGAGGTGGTTCTCCCAGGATCATCTGTAAGACTGTGCACTTTTTAATATATATATATATTTATTTCAGAGAGAGGAAGGGAAAGAGAGAGAGAGAGAGAAACATCAATGATGAGAGAGAATCATGGACGGCTGCCTCCTGCACGCCCCACACTGGGGATGGAGCCCACAACCTGGTTCATCGGACAACGGGAATCGATTGGGAATCGAACCAGGACCTCCTGGTTCACAGGTCAGCCACCGAGCCATGCGGGCCCGGCTGCTCCATGTTACAGCTGAGAAGCGGGAGCTCAGGTTCCGAGGCGCAGCCAGCGACCAGAGCTGGCCTGTCCGAGGCGCGTCCGTCGGGTGGGGGAGGGTCTGGTTTCCAGGCAGAGGCCCTGCCACGCCGGGGCTGGTTCTCTCCCGACACGCATCTCAGGGAGACCTTCGTGAGACACCACGCGTGTCCTCCTCTCCACGCCTCCCTCCCGCCCGGAGCAGGAAAGGCTCGGTGCCCGGAACTTCCCAGAACTGCCCCCCGCCCCCGCCTGTGCCCACACTGGCCTCCACTCTGACCCCCACTGCTGCCCTCACCGTCCCCCCGCCGCCCCACGCCCCGTCTCCCGGCGGCACAGGCGGGTCCTGGGGCATCGCCCTCACACTTGTGTTCACGGACAGACGTGTGCGTGTAACACTCCCGAGCTCGGACGCTGTAATTCCAAGGCCCGGAAAGGCTGTTCTCTTCCGACGAGCCCTGGGCGCCGTGGGCAGAGGCCGCCTCCTCGCTCTGCGACAGCAAACCCGACAGCCCGGCTCCGCCTCGGTGCCACCCCGCAGGCCACAGGCAGGTCACTAGGCCCTGACAGTGCTCCTCCTCCTCACCGGAGCGGCGGGCCGGGCGCTGACAGGAGGGATTGGCTGGTGCCTCTGACGCCGGCCAGGCCATGCGGGCTCTGCTGTGCTCTCGTCTATCTCTTCATGATGGGGCAGAGCTGCCTCCTAAGTGGCTGGGAAGGCTCTGGTTTTCCCAGAGTGACTCCTAGCCCCCTTCGCTCTCGGAGGCGGAGGCGGGCTGTGAAGGGCAGATCACACTGTCACCCGTTCCAATCAAAGGGCGCCGCTGCCTGACGCGCCGTCAGCTCAGGGGACAGAAAGGAATGCCGCAGCCCTCGCCGGGCAGGGGCGAGGACAGGAAGGAAAACCAACAGCTAGGCGTCCAGGGCCGCGGCCAAGGCCCGGCTCTGCCCCTGGTTACGGACGGGGTCGCCACGCCAGGCCCTCTGTCCACCCCCCACCCGGGCCTGTGCTGCAGCAAGTGCGACGCCGCGGGAAAGCCCCTGGAATGACGTCCCCGTGGGACAGGCGTTCTCCCCACAGCCGCCACCTGCCGTCCTCCGACACGGCTCTGCGCCTGTGCGTGATGTCCCTGCCCAACGAGTTCGTGGAGGATCAGACAGCCTCCGGGAGGCGCCGGGGTCACCGCGCCCACGGGAGCACCCCGACTCCCCCACAGCGGCCGCACTGCAGGGATGGACGAACAGCGCCCCCCCCCGCCCCCGCCCACGGTGTCTGCAGCCCGCGCCCCAGTCACTGCAGGCTGCCCTGCCCCAGGCAGCAGCACCCAGCTTCACTCTAGGACCTGGGACCCCAGAGACCGAGGGGCCCAGAGGACAGAAAAGGCAGACGGCAGGCGGGACGAAGCCCACCCCCCGCAGTCCCTCCTGGCCCGGTGTTCTGAGGAAGAAGAAGTGAGAAAGAACGGGGCCTGCATGTATTACCAACCACCAAATCTTACAGGCCCCACGTTCCCATGCCGCCTGCAGCGTTGACTTCATCCCCTAAACACCTTTCTCACAGCTGAGTAACGAGCCACGAGGCAGCTGATCCATGATTCTCTCTCATCATTAACGTTTCTGTCTCTCTCTCCCTCTCCCTTCCTCTCTGAAATCAATCCTATATAATAAAAGGCTAATATGCAAATCGACTGAAGGGTGGAATGACCGGTTGCTATGACGTGCACTGACCACCAGGGGAAGACGCTCAACGCAGGAGCTGCCCCCTGGTGGTCAGTGTGCTCCCACAGGGGGAGCGCTGCTCAGCCAGAAGCCGGGCTCACGGCTGGCGAGTGCAGAGGGGGTGGTGGGAGCCTCTCCCGCCTCTGCAGCAGCCGTCAGTCGGACATCTCCCGAGGGCTCCTGACTGCAAGAGGGCGCAGGCTGGGCTGAGGAACCCCCATCCCCAGTGCACGGATTTTGTGCACAGGCCTCTAGTAAAAATGTATTTAATTTAAAAAACAAGAGACGCTTCCTGGTGGGCATGGTACCTGAGGGAATTTAAAGTTTAACCTGGGAGAGAAACGGCACTGGTGGAACTCAAGGACTTGGAACGGAACCAGTTTCTATTAAACAGCGGAAAGCACAGGAGGGAACGTTGGTCTGAAGGAACCCTCCTCAGCTGAGATTTTTAAGGAGGAGAGAAGCATGTCATCTCCAGGGGAGTTAGAAACTGCGGTTCACGGTTTCGTGACCCCGTGACCTTCCCAGGGAGTACATTTACCCAGTCCTGCGACCACTCAGGCGCGGGTTAGCCCGAATCCGCCAGCCCCGGGGAGCCTGCAGAACAAAGGCGCATTCCCGTTCCTTTAGGGGCGAGGGGGGCGGGGCGGAGGAGAGGCCAGAAAACAGACAGGCTCTCTTTCTGTAGGGTCCAAAGAAAACACCAAACTTAAAATAACTTAGAGCTGTTTACGTGGCTAAAGCTTTCTTTCTTTTTAAAAATCACTTTTTCATTGATTTCAGAGAGGAAGGGAGAGAGAAAGAGAGAAACATCAGTGATGAGAGAGAATCACGGATCGGCTGCCTCCTGCATGCCCCACACTAGGGAGGGATCGAGCCCACAACCCTGGAATCGAGCCCTGGAATGACTTCCCCGTGGGACAGGCGTTCTCCCCACAGCCGCCACCTGCCGTCCTGTGCCCTGACCGGGAATCGAACCCTGACCTCCTGGTTCCTAGGTCGACGCTCAACCACGGAGCCGCGCCGGCTGGGCCATTGCTAAAACTTTCAAAAAACATGGTTTGATATTGAGTATTTATCTTACTTATATTTTAACATGCAAATCTTTTGTTTATTTTCAGTATGAAAAAAACAACACAACACCCCACCCTCCCTCATATTTCCTGTTTGCGAAGCGTTTTGTTGACTGTTTGGAGTAAGTTATGCTGACGGGGAGCCTCTGGCTTCTTGGGGCTCACCTCATCACCTCTACCGACGAGGTGGTCTCCGGGCCAGGCCAGCCGAGGGCGTGCTGACGGCAGACATTGTTAGCACGCCCACCCCCTCTGAAACGACACAATGCCCCGCTATCCTCCCAGCTTGGGAGCTGCCGTCAAAGGGTGCTCGGCGGACGGTCAGCATGATGTGCACACAGAGGAACAGCCGCAGCGGAGACCGTCCGGAAAGAAGCGGACGCCGTGCTGGCCAGACGGCCCCTGCGCACTGGCACTGTGCTCTGTGCCGACCGGCAGGCGGGGGGGCGCGGGGGGGTGGTCTACGACGGGAGGGCATTGGGTGCCACATGCTCCCCTGGCTGCCTGACCGGGCAGATGCCACCACGCATGGCAATGCCCCGCTCCGTCAGCACCGTGTGAGCCCACTTGCTTGTCTCGGTCACCCCGGGGGGCAGAGCGCGTGCCATCTCTGCCCGGCGCCCGCGTGGCGAGGAGCTCCGCTGTCCCCGCTGAGGAGGCAGCAGCATGCCCGGCCACTGCGGCCCCGCGCTGCCGGCGGCCCTTGACAAAGCTGTGGCGGCCGCACCTCCGGCTGCCATCCTGCCCCTGGTCTGGGGGCTCCTAGTCCCCCCGAGCACCTCACCCTCATGTCCAGGGTGAACGTGGGCATGCGGGTGGCAAGGGCCTGCCCCCCACCTCCAGCCCACTCAGCCTTTGCCCCCTTCGTGCCCTGGGGCCCAGTGTAGCTAGTGTACAAAGCTTTCCAAATCCCTTCTTTTCTAAGCACTTTTTTATTTAAAAGGTCGGATCCCAGGTGGGAATCCCCCCAATAAAGTCTGTCAATGTTTGGAAAAAAGAAACTAACAAGTAAAAAAAAATAATCTTAATTTTTGTTAAAATATAGATTTTAGTTAATAGGCCTTACATGACACTATAATTTCTGAGAAAAATTATTCAAAAGTGAAGGCTTTTCTTGATGCTTTAAAGTAAATTATCATGAAATGGTAGAATGTGTACCGTATTTACCAACGCTGGGCCAAGTACCCATCGATGTCAGATGTTTAATAAATATTTACCGAGCATTTGCAATGTGCCAAGAATTGTTGGAAATACCAGGGACACAAAATAAAGTCTATTCTCAAGGAATTTACAGTCTAGTGGAGAAGATAAATTTATATGGAATATTCTAAATAAAAACAACAGTAACCCATTTTTCCATGTACACAAAGGAGGCAGACCAACGTGCTAAGCCGTGGGCCCTCGATGAAAACTCACGCTCCGTGATGAGCCTGGGGAGGACTTTTCACTCGTACATACGTGTACATGAGTGAACAAAACTTTCAGTAAGTGTTGTTTTCTTAAATATATTTTATCGATTTCAGAGAGTAAGAGAGAGAAAGAAACATCAATGATGAGAGAGAATCATGGATCAGCTGCCTCCTGCACACCTCACACTGGGGATCGAGCTGCAACCAGGGCCTGTGCCCTGACCAGGGATCAAACTGGTGACATCCTGGTTCATACGCTGACGCTCAACCACTGAGCCACACTGGCTGGGTTTCAGTGAGTGTTTTATAACCACAGGGAAACACGGAGCACACCCATCGTCCACTCACAGTCCAAGGAAGCACTGATGCCGCGCGTGACCCTGGTGGGTGGACAGATAAGAAAGGACAACCCCGAGCCTCAACCAGGGAGGCAGATGGTGAATGGCAACAACGCTGATGCGATTAGGTATCACAGGGCGACAGCCAGTGAGAAGCCCAGAGAGACAGGAATTGTTTCAGGTTGGCAGGATCCCGGGAAGCCCCTGGGAAAAGTCTGACTATATGAATGGGGTCTGGAAGGACGTAGTACATATTAACCAAAACATGGGAGGGCCCTGGTCAGGGCGCGTGCAGGAGGCAACCCATCGATGTGCTTCTCTCCCATCGATATTTCTCTCTGTCTCTCCCTCTCTTTTCCACTCTCTCTAAAATCAGTGGAGCCCTGGCTGTTTTTGCTCAGTGGGTAGAGCATCGGCCTGCAGACTGAAGGGTCCCGGGTTTGATTCCAGTCAAGGGCACTTGCCCGGGTTGTGGGCTCCATCCCCAATAGGGGACAGGCAAGAGGCAGCCGATCAATGATTCTCTCTCATCATTGATGTTTCTCTCTCTCTCCCTCTCCCTTCCTCTCTGAAATCAATAAAAACATTTTTTAAAAATCAATGGAAAAATATCAAGTGAGGGAGAAAACCAAGATGGCAGCATAGGTAAACACCTAAACTGCTGCCTTCCACAACAATTTCAAAACTACAACTAAAAGACAAAACGTCTATCACCCAGAACCATGGAAAGCTGGCTGAGTGGAAGTTCTACAACTAGAAGGAAAGAGAAAAGGGCATTGAGACGTGCACAAGCACTGAAAAGCTGAGATACGGAGGTGCGCGAATCGGGCTGGCGGCGGGCGACTGGGTGCACTGCTTTTTTCAACCTGAAGGGAGACAAGCTCCTGATTACTCTGAACTCCAGTTTCTGGGGAGACGCTGGGGACCCAAACTCCCACGGGGAGAAACTGGACTCTCAGCCATCGGGTCAGAAAGTGAGGGTGACTTTCTTGCAGAGGTGCGCCCAGCAATCATTGTTTACTGCACTGGGGAGCGAGGTGCGGGGACTTGGAAACGCGGAGAAGCAGAGATGGCTGACTGACAGCCATCGCTGTTTGCCACACCCTAGCCTAGTGACTCCCTGAGACCCCGCCCCACACAATCTACAAACCCACCCAAGCTCCACGCAGCAGCTTTGCATATAAATGGCCTGCCCTATCGCAGCTTAACCTAACAAACTGCAGCTCTGGTCAGACAGTTCCAAAACCTCAAACCCCAAGCAAAGAGGAGAAAACTGTAGTTCTCGCTGTAGCTCCTGCTGGGTGGCCTCAGACAGTAGCTGACCTGCACCCCATTGGAGATCCAGAAGCTAGTGTATCTAATGGTCAGTGTGAGACGACACCAGATTTCAACTACTCACATCCATAAGTGACACATTCAAGAGGCAGACTCAGTGAGCACCAAAGCCCCACTGAAGCAAGTCCTGCCCCATAAGCGTGTCTCCAGCACAGCAGTTCTTCCACTCCATCAACACAGGGAAGCAGCAAAATGCGGAGACAAAGAAACATGTCACGAATGAAAGAAATGGAGGAAAGCAAACTACTGGACATAGAGTTCAAAACCACATTTATAAGGTTACTCAAGAATCTTCTAAAAACCGCTGAGAAACTTGATGAGACCTCTGAGGAGCTTAGTGAGACCTTCAAGGACCTTAATGAGAATGCCAAAAAAATGGAAAAGAACCAGTCAGAAATTAAGCATACACTGTCTGAAATAAAGAATATACAGAAATTCAACTGTAGATCAAAGGACCCCAAGAATCAAACAAAAGATCTGAAATATGAGGAAACAAAAAACACCCAACCAGAAAAACAAAAAGAAAAAAGAATCCAAAAATATGAAGATAGTGTTAGGAGCCTCTGGGATAACTTTAAGCGTACCAACATCCGAATCATGGGGGTGCCAGAAGAAGAGAGAGAGCAAAATATTAAAAACCTATTAGAAGAAATAATGACAGAAAACTTTCCCTATCTGGTGAAAGAAATAGACTCACAAGTCCAGGAAGCACAGAGAACCCCAAACAAGAGGAATCCAAAGAGGACCACACCAAGACACATCATAATTAAAATGCCAAGGGCAAAAGACAAAGAGAGAATCTTGAAAGCAGCAAGAGAAAAACAGTTAGTTACCTACAAGGGAGCACCCATACGATTGTCAGCTGATTTCTCAACAGAAACTATGCAGGCCAGACGGGAGTGGCAAGAAATATTCAAAGTGATGAACAGCAAGAACCTACAACCAAGATTACTCTACCCAGCAAAGCTATCATTCAGAATTGAAGGTCAGACAAAGAGCTTCACAGACAAGAAAAAGCTAAAGGAGTTCATCACCACTAAACCAGGATTATATGAAATGCTGAAGGGTATTCTTTAAGAAGAGGAAGAAGAAGAAAAAGGTAAAGATAAAAATTATGAACAACAAAATGACAACAAATACATACCTACCAAGTGAATCTAAAAATCAAGTGAATAAAAAATCTGATGAGCAGAATGGACTGATGAATATAATAGAATCAGGGACATAGAAAGGGAGTGGACTGACAATTCTCGGGGGGAGAGAGGTGTGGGGGGTGCGGGAAGAGATTGGACAAAAATCTTACACCTATGGATGGAGACAGTGGCGGGGGGTAAGGGCATGGGGTGGGGTGGGGAATCAGGTGGAGGGGAGCTATGGGGGAAAAAAAAGAGGAACACCTGTAATAATCTGAACAATAAAGATTTATATATATATATATATATATATATATATATATATATATATATCAAGTGAGGATTGGAAAAAAACGTAATCAGATAATAAAGACTGTATTTGGACAGCAAACATGCCAAGCAATCTAAGGAGCATTTGCCCTTCTCTGTGCTGGACAAAGCTGAGGGACGCGGAGGGCGGAGGAGACATCGTCTCTGCTCCAGGAGTTATGACCCGGAGAACCAGGCCCGAGCTAAAGGATGACTCTCACGCGTCGTGCGAAGGAGACGGAGGTACTGGAAGGAAGGGGAAGCTGGGAGGCTACGAGGGACGAGAAGGAATTGAGCTGATGTTGGGTTCGAAAGCAGAACAGGAGATGGACCAAGGCAGACCTGGGTGGGCTAGTGCTCAGCTGCGTGCTCCATGGTTCTGGGACCCCGCCTGGGAGGAAGGACCCGGAGGCCGTCCCTCGGGGCCGCGAACACCGGCGCTGGCCACCTGCCTCGGTCCCACGGAAGTGACCCAATGCGGTGTCTGACCTGCAGTGGTTGAAACGTTTATTTCGTTACAGGTGAGAACCATGTGAAGTTCCCACCGCAGTGCCCACAGAGGCTGCATCGGAGCCCACCACGCTGCCCGTTCCCACGCGCTCTCTGCTCTCGGCGCAGGAGCCGTTCAGCAGGACCCCAGGCCCACAGAGACGAGGAGGTTCTATCGGCTCTTCGCACCGGAGTCGCCAGCCTCGGTCTGAAACACCAAACTCCAGCTCATCTATCACCCAAGGCCAACGCCTTTCATCGGTTAAACCAAAACAGGCAGTGGGGGCCAATTCTGTGCTAAGACTCTAGGGAGAACCTTCCAGGCTACACGTTTCTATCGCTGCCTGTGACTGTTTTGCAAAGCTTCTTGTCAGAATTTCAAGTTTTCCTATAATTACTTACCCATAGGTCTCAGTCATTCCCAGAGTCCCTCAGGGGCATTTATGAAACGAGACCAAATGTGCTTGCACCCTGATTGAGTCATGTTTTTATTTAAAAAAAAAATACTTTTATTGATTTCAGAGAGGAAGGGAGAGGGAGAGAGATAGAAACATCAATGATGAGAGAGAATCATTGATCGGCTGCCTCCTGCACGCCCCACACACTGGGGATCGGGCCTGCAACCTGGGCATGTGCCCTGACCAGGAATCGAACCAGGACCTCCTGGTTCATAGGTCGACGCTCAGCCCCTGAGCCACGCCGGCCGGGCTGAGTCAGATTTTTTAATCTCTGTTGAAAAATACCCAGAGTGTAAGCTCACCCCTTCTCTCTCCTAACCTGGAGCAGCCAGGCCCGGGGCTAGTGACAGCCTGGAAAAGACGGCGGGCCAGTCATGCACAAAGATGCAGAGAGCTTAGTGTGTTATGTAACTGAAAGGGCCTGTGTTCTCTGTCTCACTGGGCGGTGCCCAGGCCCGTGTCTGCAGCGCATCCGGCACACGGTGCCCCACGCCCTCTCTTGGGCATAAGCCCCACCCTCCCCTGGGGAGGGTGCATTTCAAATTCGGCGTCTGCACATGGGGGCAGGTGCCACGCCAAAGGGGAGGCGATCTGGGTGCAGAGCCTTCAAGACTGCGGAAGAATTTCTCCCTCATCTTTCCGTTCCCTGCCCCCCTCCCCACGTTAATGCTCTTTACAAAGCATTCCCTTCTCATGAAGTAACTGTCCGATGTGTCACCTGCCTGTGTAGCATGTAATCAAGCTGCACAATTATAACCACATACAGGCAGGAGGAAGCACATGAGTGAGCAGACAGGACACAGGCCAGGCACCCCAGTGCGTGAACCCCCCCCCCGCCACACACACACAGGGCAGGGGGTGCAGAGCCCAGCCTGAGGTCCCCGGCTCCTGCTGGACTCTGTCACAAGCTAGGAAAGGTCTCCATCTTCCACACAGCACTGTCTTCACACAGAGCTTATTGAGAAACAGTGTCACGCTCTCGGGCTCCTACACCGTCTGCCGAGTGATGAGCCCGGCAGCGGGGTCGGTGTTGCTTTGTCATCTTTCCTTACTGGCGTCGCTGCTTCCCTCTGCTGAGGACCGTGCCCCATGCCCCTGCGCAGCCAGGGGCCCCTGGTCTGGGCCTGAACAACAGTCCTGTTTTCCAAACCACGGCCCGCTGCCCAGCCCAGGCCTCAGAGCAGCGTCCCAGCCACTCCACAGAGTAAACATCCCTCGGAATCTGAGATGGAAAATACATTTTAAACTACTAATGAATTTTTCAACTAAAAAAGGATTTCATATTTTCTTCCTTTGTAAACTGACCATCTTGACCCTAGCGTTGCTGGAAATTACTTCAGTATATTTGTCCTAAATGTGGAACTATAAAAACAACTCGAGGTTCAAACGCTTAGCGGAAAGCGCCGGCCGGCACGGCTCGCTGGCTGAGGTCAGCCCAGGAACCGAAGGCCGTTGATTTGATTCCCGGTCAGGGCACACACCTGGGTTGTGGGCTCGATCTCCAGTGTGAGGCATGAAGGAAGCAGCCAATCCATGATTCTCTCTCATCACTGATGTTTCTCTCTCTCTCTCTCTCTCTCCCTCTCCCACGCCCTCTCTAAAAGTCAATAAAAAAAATATTTTTAAAAAAAGTTTAGAGAAAAAAGTCTTCATTCACAGCCGCTGACACCTGCGAACGGCCATGAAGCGGCAGAAGGCAATCCATGGCTCACACCCGTGCTGCAGGGCACCTCTGACCGCCGCCCCACGCGGTGAGCGACACAGACTGCACACGCCTAGTGTGTCACGCTTCCGAAGGAGAAGGAGAATTCACTTTATAGCAAAATAGTAAGGAGCTATTTCTGCACGCTAAGCATAGTGACAGTGGCTACTCTGTCCATCTGATTTCTAATAATCAGCTTCTGGGAAAGAAACCAACAGTGGGAGCTGTTTCTAGGGAAAGGCTGTGCTGTGCCTTCTCCCCTCACCTAGGCTCCCAGTGGCGGGGAGAGGGACCAGGTAGGACCTCACTGCATCAGCCTCGGGAGGAGCCTCGTCAGAGGAGGAGGTACATCCTCCATCCCAGACAGCAGGCCGGGCCGGTGAGACCCACTCCTCGTCCAGGCACCTGGCACCCGCTGCCCATCACCTCTGGCCCCAGTGCACCCACCTACGCTATCCAGTTAACCTGCCCTGCTGGTGGGGGAAGTGAGACTCTCCCCTCAAAGCCAACACCTGCACCTGAGCCCTGCATCTCTCTCTCTCTCTCTCACACACACACACATTCTTACACACACACTCTCACACACACATACTCTCACACACACTTACACTCACACACACATACACACACACTCACATTCACACACACTCACACACACTCACACACACACATACTCACACACACACTCACACACACACACATACACACTCACACACTCACATTCCCACACACACTCTCACAGTCACACACACACTCTCACACACACATACTCTCACACACACTTACACTCACACACACATTCACACTCACACACACACATATCACACACACACTCACTCCCACACACACACAGTCACACACACACTCTCACACACACACTTTCACACACACTCACATTCACACACACATACATGCACACTCTCTCTCACACTCACACACACACTCTCACACATACACACTCTCACACACACACATTCCCACACACACTCTCACAGACATACTCTCACACACACACTCACACTCTTACATGCACACTCACTCTCTCACACACACACTTTCACACATACACACTCACATATTCACACACACTCTCATACATACTCACATACACATTCACGCACACACACACATGCTCACACACACACACATACATACACTCACTCACACACACATACACTCTCACACACACACACACTCACACACATACTCTCACACATACGCTCACATTCACACACACACACTCTTACATGCACACTCACACACACTCACACACGCTCACACACACACTCACACAGACACACACATTCCCACACACTCACACACACTTACACACACTCACACATACACACTCACACTCACACACTCTCATATACACTCTCTCTCACACACACTCTCACGCACGCATACACACTCACATACACACACACTCACACACTCATACACACTCACACATACACTCTCACACACTCACACACTCATACACACTCACACATACACTCTCTCACACACTCACACACACACACACACACTCACTCACACTCACACACATACACACTCACACACACTCACACACTCACACACTCTCACACATACACTCTCACACACTCACACACACACACTCATACACACTCACACACACTCACACACTCATACACACTCACACACACACTCACACACTCACACATACACTCTCACACTCACATACTCATACACACTCACACACACACACTCACACACTCATACACACACACACACACTCACACACTCATACACACTCACACATACACTTACACACTCACACACTCATACACACTCACACACGCATACACACTCACACATATACACACACACACACACACACACACACACACACTCACACACTTCCCTGCTTTAGAAAACCTCCGGTTCCCGGGCTCCTTCTACTCTCTGCGTGTCTCTGTCCATAGTTTCAACATAAATAAACCTCCCTGGTTGACCTTTTTGGAGTGGGCCAGCTGTTTCCTGTTGGAATCCTCATTGATATGCGGGTTCTCAAAATAGCCCACAATCTATGCAAAACTATAATGACTTATGTGAATCCATCTCGAAGCTCATCGAGACCCAGGCAGGCCTCTCTCTCTGAGAGACAGACACCGTGACGGGGGGGGGGGGGGGGGGGTGGCCTCTATGCTGCTCAGTGCTCCGTGGGCACATGGATTTCCTATTTAGTCTAAGTACCCGGAACACAGCACTGGCCAAGGACTGATTATGCTCATTCAAGAGACCACGTAACTGTTGGCAAGACATCGAATGTTCTGGAGAAACACAAAATCCCCAATTCCCAGGGAATAGTTCCCATCTGCTCCCATGATAAACTCAGAAATTCAAAGTCACTGGCGACGGACACATCGTTCTCAGAATGGCCCTCAGTCATCAAGCACCTCTCGCCTCAAACTTCAAAGCAAACCCGCTTCCCACCTCTGGTCTCTCAGCGTCTCCCTCACACTGCAGACCAGCATCCAACAAGCAGCTGTCAGCCTACTAAGTGCAAGGCGTTGTTCTGTGCGGGGGGCGCGGGAGACCCTGGAGCTCCCATCCGTTCTGGAAACCTCCCGACTCCCCACCGACGCGGGGCGAGCACGGCCGCCCCATCACCATAACCGTCCGTTTCCGCCGAGCCACACCGCTCAGCGCCAGGACCCGGGGATGAGTCACGGGGCCCCAGACAGGTGCACCTTCCTGAACGTCACCGCGGCCCGAGCTGCTCTGGTGATGGGGGTCATCGCTCCCGACATGCACCGGGGTCCGTATGTCATGGAAAGTGCATTCTCCGACTGCAGTGCAATGAAGTGTAAAAACAATAAGAGAAGGGAACATTGGAAATGCAAAAATAGGTGGAAATTAAAAAAGACACTTCTAATCATCAAAGTCTCAAAGGGGAAATTACAAGGGAAATTGGGATGAATTAAGTGGAAATATAACACACCAACACTCACGGGAGGCGATGACAGAGGGGAAATGTAGAAAACTGTGAATGTGTTAGAAAAAAAAAGATTTCTGAGTTTTTGCCTTAAGAAATCAATTTAAGAAATCAGTTTTTGCCTCAATCAATACCCTGAGTTTTTGCCTTAAGAAATTAGAAAAGAAAAGAAATACACTAAATACAAAGCAAACAGAAGGAAGGAAGTAATAGAGGTTAGAGCATAAATAAACAAAATAGAAAAAAAAATCAACAAAACCAAAAGCTGGTTCTTTGAAAAGATCAACAAGTTGACACACCTTTAATTAGATGGATTAAAACAGAGCGCAAGGACGCGGCTACTAAAACCAGGCATGGAATGAACGAGGGAGAGAAAGGACACCTGTAGGCCGACATCTTGGAGAACCGAGGCAAAATGGAAGCATTCCAAGAAGACACCAACTACGAAAACGACTCAAGAAGAAACGGAAAATTTAAATCGATGTACAGCGACGAACAAGACTGAGTCAGGAATCCAAACACTTCACGCCAAGAACAGCCGGGGCCGGTGGCGTCGCTGTGAACTCCTCCGAGTGTTTACAGAAGGTGCATCAGTCCTTCAAGACGCTGCCACGAAACAGAGGAGGGGACACGGCCGCACGCACTCTGTGAGGCCAGCACCCCGGAGCCGAGGCCCGGCTCAGGACACTGCCCACTGCTCTGCCCGACGCCACGTGCAGACGGCTTCCCGCATAAATGTAAGCCCTGCAGCCCAGGAGAGTGCTGTCTTTTATTAGTTCTTTTAACAACTATTTTATCATTTAATTTTTATTATTTATTTTCATTGATTTCAGAGAGAAGGGGAGAAAGAGAGAGAGATAGGGACATCCATGATGAGAGAGAATCATGGATCTGCTGCCTCCTGCACGCCCCACACTGGGGATCGAGCCCACAACCCGGGCCTGTGCCCTGACCGGGAATCGAACCGTGACCTCCTGGTTCATAGGTCAACACTCAACCACTGAGCCACGCTGGATGGGCTATTATTTAATGGCCTTTTATTTATAAATATTTCATTATTTTCCTCATAATACACAAAATGGAATTGACCAGTTATAATGATCACCACATCAAAAATATAAAGACACTCTAAAGGTAGGTGTTTTCTCCAAAATTATGTAAGAGTATTAAAAAAAAACCCACAAGATTTTATAACCTTTAGGATAACGCTGAAACCTCAGGCTATCAAATTTATACATCTTACATAAAAACTAGCAATCCTATGTAATAAAAGGCTAATATGCAAATCAACCAAATGGTGGAACGACCAATTGCTATGACACT
Source organism: Eptesicus fuscus (assembly GCF_027574615.1). Taxonomy (NCBI): domain Eukaryota; kingdom Metazoa; phylum Chordata; class Mammalia; order Chiroptera; family Vespertilionidae; genus Eptesicus; species Eptesicus fuscus. The sequence goes on along the minus strand of NC_072478.1, from coordinate 406,913 downwards.
CACTGACCACCAGGGGGCAGATGCTCATCGCAGGAGCTGCCCCCTGGTGGTCAGTGCGCTCAGCCAGAAGCCAGGCTCAGGGCTTGCGAGCACAACGGCGGTGGTGGGAGCCTCTCCTGCCTCTGTGGCAGTGCTAAGGATGTCCGGCTGTTAACTTAGGCCTGCTCCACGTGTGGAGCGGGCTTAAGCTGTCAGTCAGACATCCCCTGAGGGCTCCCAAACTGTGAGAGGGGACAGGCTGGGCTGAAGGACCCCCCCCCCAAGTGCACAAATTTTGTGCACCAGGCCTCTAATATAATTATACAATTACTAGAGGCCTGGTGCATGAAATTTGTGCACGGGTAGGATCCCTAGGCCTTGCCGGTGATCAGGGCCAATCAGGGCCTTCCATCTGCCAGCTGGGGCCTCCCTTCCCTGGCTGCTGGCTGCTGGCCGGGCCCTTCTTTCATTCTGCACCACCCCCTGGTGGTCAGTGCACATCATAGCGAACGATCGAACTCCTGGTCTCCCAGTCGAACTCCTGAGGGGACACTGCATATTAGCCTTTTATATATCGACTAAAGGCCCGGAGCACAAAATTCATGCACTGGGGGGGGGGGGGGGGGTGTCCCTCAGCCTAGCCTGCACCCTCTCCAATCTGGGATATCCCTCTCACAATCCGGGACTGCTGGCTCCTAACTACTCGCCTGCCTGCCAGCCTGATCGCCCCCTAACCACTCCCCTGCCGGCCTGATTGATGCCTAACTGCTCCCCTGATGGCCTGATCGCCCCCAACTGCCCTCCCCTTCTGGCCATCTTGTGGCAGCCATCTTGTGGTGGCCATCTTGTAATGACATGAGGACGGCCATCTTGTGACAACATGGGGGTGGCCATCTTGTGATGATGATGTGAGGGCACGAGGGTGCAAGGGCCACCTAGGCTTTTATCAGTGTATATATAAGCCATAAGGCCTCATAGTGGGTACTTGATTCATTTTATTGCCTTCTAGTTTGAAGAGAAATAACCCTTCTCAAGGGTGTAGACTCAACCCAGAACCTGTAAGCACTGGCCCACTCACTCTGTCTCTGTGCTTGTTACAAATCCCACGCGCACGCCTGGGACTCGCACACGCTGCCCGTCAGCGTTCACCCCCAAGGACGACGCTCCCGGCAGCCTCGGCCGCACAGTCCCAGGGAAGAGGATCATGTTCAAAAGTAGCTCAGAACTGGTCTCGCTGGACAGACCAACTCTCTGTCTTTCAGCTAAAAAAGTGAAACAGCCCTAGCCGGTTGCTCAGTGGTTAGAGCATCGGCCTGCAGACTGAAGGGTCCCGGGGTTCGATTCCGATCAAGGGCATGTACCTCGGTTGCAGGTTCGCCAGCCCTGGTCGGGGCGCGTACGGGAGGCAACCAATCCATGTGTCTCTCGCACATCGATGTTTCTCTCTGTCTCTCTCCCTCCACTCTCTCTAAAAATAAACAGGAAAATATCCTCGGGTGAGGTTTACTGAAGGAACAAATGAATGAAACTAGTTTAGGGTGTTTATCTCCACACCATCTTGTGGCCATTCCTAGAAATGGCACCTTGTCCTGAATCCCAAAGGCCTGTGAAGGCAGAGATCGCCCGTTTCTCCTAGATTTCCCGGTTCCCACGGCGAGCCGGCCTCTCGCTCTGTGTTTATGGGGGAACCGGCGTGTGGGTGTGAGCGAAGCTGCTCCTTTCCAGCGTGTCTGGAGCCCAGGTACTAGCGGCGACCTGCAGCGCCGGCTGGCCCCCTCAGGCCTCAAATCAGCGCCGCTCACAGGACCACGCCAGCACACGGTGGAGTCGTTATAAATAAATAACCCATTTTCCAAGAAGAGGGGCCACAAATGGCTGTAAATGTGACATGCACCCAAGCATTTTCTTGTAAAATCCATGAGCCCAGAGGGCGGCGTCTTTTCTCCCGACGCCTGCGTGTGTCTCCTGCTGCTTCCTCGATGGCCCCTGGGACACTGAGGCTCCACCAGCGCCCCCCACCCCCCCGGCCTCGGGACCCCCGCAGGGCTCTGCCATCCAATGGAGCACACATCCTAACGAGGATGCGCGGAAACACCTGTTCATACAGAACTCCCCAACGAGGCGGTACGGAGTCACGTTCAGAGGGCCCAACAGGAAATATGGGGAAAGCGGAGGGGCAGGGATGCTGTTCCCACGCCGACGCCCCCTCCATGGGGACGGATGTCACCCCGTGCCTCACAGCGCCCCTGCCCACTGCCCACAGGGCCGACGGGAACCGGAGCCAAGCGGACAGGGGCCACACTCTCCCTCCTTCCCTCTCCGCCTCTAGGTGCGGCTGCCAGCGGGAAGGACCTCCCTCTCCGGCCCCCGCTCTCGGCGTGGACCCGCTAACTTCAGATTCAGCAGCAGGACGGCGACCTCTCAGAAATGCCAGCCCCACGACCCCGTTCAGCTCTGCTCCTAATAACGAGGGCATGGCCCTCCCCTTCCTCCTGGCCTGCTCTCCCACTGCTCAGACCCAGGGGTGGAGGGTAGCGCAGTCCTGGTCCCCTGAGCCTCCGTCACCCCCCCCCAGGCGTGGGAAGCACACAGACGAGGGGCTGGTTCAAGACATCTCCACGCCCAGAGCGGAGCGAGGCTGAGCTCCCGGGAAGTGGGCGCAGGGACGAGGAGCAGGTGATAGGGGAGAGGGGGACCACGAAACAGGACCACAGGGAGGTCAGGACCTGCCGGCACTGGGAGGAGGTCCCATCAGCTCGTGGGGGGTGGGGGGGTGGGGGGGTTGGGGGGGTGGGGGGGGATGGGAGAAGCAAAGGCTAAACCAGAACGGCAGGTAGAGCCAGAGTCAGAAAAATTGGACGTTTCTGCTCTAGCCGGTTTGGCTCAGTGGATAGAGCGTCGGTCTGCGGACTGAAGGGTCCCAGGTTCAATTCCGGTCAAGGGCATGTACCTTGGCTGCGGGCACATCCCCAGTAGGAGGTGTGCAGGAGGCAGCTGATCGATGTTTCTCTCTCATCGATGTTTCTAGCTCTCTATCCCTCTCCCTTCCTCCCTGTAAAAAATCAATAAAATAGATTTTTTTTTAAAAAGAAAAATTAGACGTTTCTGGACAGCAGTGGGGACACTGAGGACTCTGACTGGATCCTCACTGGACACGGCTCCTTCCGGAGCATCAGCGAGGGCAGCCCGCTAACCAGCCAGGAGGGTGAACCCTACCCCGGGGGAAGCGAGGCCCAAGGGGGCGGACCGGGGTGCACGGTGGAGAGCGCGAATGAAGGGACCAGTGAGCGGGTCGATGCGCGAGGGAATGAAGACAGAACCACCATGGAGGCGAGTGGTCTGAGGCAGCCTCGCTGGAGGGGCGGGGAGAAGACAGGAAGGCGGTTCCAGGGTTTCACCCGGCACGGCTCGGGGACGCGTGATTTTGAAGTGAGCAGACGGCAACCGAATGGACAACAGGCGCGGGGGCTCGTCACACTGACACTTCCGCGCGTCCGGGGAACCCCCAACGGCGAAGCAGCAGCCAACAGACGGAGGGAACAGCGTAACCTTATTTGCGATGAGGCTGATGTCCACAGCACAGAGGGAGCTGATGCCACTGAACTGCAACCAGATCCAACGTAAGCGGACAGAGGACTGAAAAGACCTTCGATCCCTAATCCCCAGGGAAATGCAGAGCAGAACCAGGGAGGCGCCGCCCTCAGCACAGCCTCCTCAGAGGGAGGAAGAGCCAGCCGCTGTGGCTCAGGAGTTGAGCACTGACCCAGGAGCCAAGAGGTCGCTGGTTCGATTCCCAGTCTGGGCACATGCGCGGGTTGCGGGCTCGGTCCCCAGTGCGGGGCGTGCAGGAGGCAGCCAATCCATGTTTCTCTCTCATTGATGTTTCTCTCTCTCTCTCCCTCTCCCTTCCTCTCTGAAATCAATAAAAATATATATTTTTAAAATAAATAAATAAACTATACGCTTAGAAATGGCTACACCGCTAAGTTTAATGTCACACGGTTTTACCACAGTGAAGGGGAGCCTGGAGCCCAGGACACGGTGGCTCGGTTGGTTGAGCGTCACCATGCACCGAAGGGTCGCCGGCTCGATCCCATGCGGGGCGTGCAGGAGGCAGCGATGGGTATTGTGTGCTCCCATCAATGCCTCTCTCTTCTCCTTCCCTCTCGCTCTAAATGCAGTGAGCTCTGGTTTTACAGAAGAGGAGGAGGGGAGGAGTGTGCTCACTGCTGGAGCGGGGCTGGCGCTGCGCTGAGCCGTCCCCTGGGCCACGGCTCTGTGACAACCACGGACCACGGACGACGCTGTCAGCTGTGAGTGCCGGGGACGCCCATGTGTCTCCCCATCACTTTTTTGGGAGTGAGCCCCCCTTTAGCAGACGCCCCTGAAAATCCCTCCACGGTTCCCTGAGGGTGGAAGCAACACCCCCCCTCTGAAGCCAGAACAAACCCCGGGGTGGCTGCAGTGTGGGGCGCCTGGCCGGCAGCGGAGAGAAGCCGGTGCCTTTTACGGCAGAACAGCCGCGCGGGGCCGGCTGCTCCGCTCCTCCCGGGAGGGCGGGGCCCACCGAAGGGAGCTGCGGGACCTCCATTTTCTGCGATGAGCCCATTCAGTTCATTCCTGTGCCCCTCGACGCCAAGGGCATGTGCTCCGTGTCTGCTTTGCCAGGCACCACGGCTGCCCGCTCGGAGCTCAGGGCCGTGGACCATGGGCCGTGGGCGGGGCAACCGCTCACGCGCACAGAGATCACAACACGAGCTCTCGGGTGACACAGACACAGGCCAGGACAACTGCTCCTTCCTGTGGGGCCACAAACGGCAGGAGTGACACCACCTACAAATGACCTGAGAGGGCGGGAGGACCGGCCCTGAGGCGCCGCTCTGTCCCGAGCACTGGACGCCAATTCTCCTCTTTTTAAAAAAATATTTTCATTATTGGTTTCAGAGAGAGAGAGAGAGAGAGAGAGAGAGAGAGAGAGAAACATCAGTGATGAGAGAGAACCGTGGATCAGCTGCCTCCTGTACGCTGCCTCCCTGGGGATTGAGCTCCAAACCCAGGCATGTGCCCTAACTGGGAATTGAACCCTGACCTGGTTCATAGGTCAACGCTCCATCACCGAGCCACGCCAGCCAGGCAATTATCTTCTTAAATCCACTTTTCCGATGAGGAACCGAAGGCTCAGACCAGCTATTCATCCCAGCAACCTGCTCCTGTCCCCAGCCAGCAGCCAAGTGGGGACAGCGCTCGGGCGGCGGAGTCCGCTATGATGAGCGGGGACCGCAGGGAGACGCAGCTGAAGATGAGTTTGGGAAAGCTGGCTGGACTGGGCTGGGAAGGGCCTTCTAACCACCAGCAAGCCATCAGATTAAAACCCTGTTGGCCAAAGATTTTCTTTTTAATATATTTTATTGATATTTTTACAGAGAGGAAGGGAGAAGGATAGAGAGTTAGAAACATCGATGAGAGAGAAACATCGATCAGCTGCCTCCTGCACACTCACTACTGGGGATGTGCCCGCAGCCAAGGTACATGCCCTTGACCGGAATCGAACCTGGGACCTTTCAGTCCGCAGGCCGACGCTCTATCCACTGAGCCACACCGGCCAGGGCCAAAGATTTTCAAACTAAACTCAAAGGTCATGCTCACACAAGAAGTGGCGAGTTTGGGGTAGAATTTGGTAGGGCGTGTGCAGGAGGCAGCCAATCAGTGTTTCCCTCTCACGTCGATGTTTCTCTCTTCCTCTCCTTTCTCTCTCTCTAAAAATCAGTTAAAATTCTTTAGCCCAGCCAGCAGGTCGCTGGTTCAAGTCCCAGTCAGGGCACATGCCTGGGTTGCAGGCTCCATCCCCAGTGGGGGGCGTGCAGGAGGCAGCTGATGGATGTCTCTCACTTAAATTGATATTTACTTCTCTCTCTCTCTCTCCCTTCCTCTCTAAAAGTCAATGAAAACATTTTCAAAAAATAACTCTTGGGGCCCTAGCTGGTTTGGCTCAGTGGATGGACCGTCGCCCTGCAAACTGAAGGATCCTGGGTTTGATTCCGGTCAAGGGCACGTGCAGAAGGCAACCAATCGATGTGTCTCTCTCACATTGATGTTTCTCTCTCTGTTTCTCCCACTCCTTTCCACTCTCTAAAAATCAATGAAAACATATCCTCAGGTGAGGATTAACCAAAAAAAATAAAAAATTAAAAAAATAACTCTTGGGAATCCACATTTTTGTAAACTGTCCCGCAGGTTTTTGCAGGCTGACAGGTATTTCTGACTGACTGACGGGGTGCCTGGGCCGGTGACGGCAGCACAGACCACCCAGGCACAGAGGCTGCAGCGCCGGCCTGGCCCGCAGCGGAGACACGCCATCCAGCCGGCGCCGCGCACGCCTGGCTCAGCGTCTGTGCTGCCGCCTCCCTGTCATCGCCTCCCTGTCATCGCTTTCTGGGGTAACGCCTGTGAGTTCTCACGAGAGAGCTTCCTTCCGACACTGCAGCCTCGGAAGAAAGACGGCCTCCGTCTAGCCCAGTGGTCGGCAAACTCACTAGTCAACAGAGCCAATATCAACAGTACGACGATTGAAATTTCTTCTGAGAGCCACATTTTTTAAACTTAAACTTCTTCTAACGCCACTTCTTCAAAATAGACTCGCCCAGGCTGTGGTATTTGTGGAAGAGCCACACTCAAAGGGCCAAAGAGCCGCATGTGGCTCGCGAGCCGCAGTTTGCCGACCACGGGTCTAACCGAATCCCCCTGGTTTGAGGCCGAGCCCTGCGTGCTGACCCTGCAGGTGTGCTCACCGAGAAAAGGCAGGAGCAGGACGCCAGCGCCGCCCTCAGTGCCAGGTCCATCACCGGAGGACTGACGCCCGGTGAGGCGTCGGTTCCGCGGGCCCCACGCCCTCCCCTCCCTCCTGCGGCGAAACGGCACGCCCAGCGATCGCTCCGGACAAACTCCACGAACACGTCCGCGGCTCCTTCGCAACCTGTTAGCACCACGGGTTCCGTGGCCGCGTCCGCCCTGCCCGGCGCACCCCTTCCTCACGCGGGCCGCGCCGGGGCGGGCACACGGGGCAGTGTCAGAACCTCTCCGCAGCGCGTGGTGGAGGCCAGCCGAACGCGCTTCATGTGCCACCTTCGCGTCCTGAGAGCCTACGCGAGGAGGGTCTCTGGTGCTGCTTGAAGGAATATTCTATTTCCCATGAGCAACTGGCAGCACAATTGTCCGGACGGGAAGTCAATAACCACCTGGCTCCCAGCCAGTTAGCACCAGATCAGCGCCTCCCCCCCGCAAATGCATAAGGTTTAATGGCCTATGAATATTTAATATGTTTTTATTGATTTGAGAGAGAGAGGAAGAGAGAGGGAGAGAAAGACCATCAATGGGCTGCCTCCTGCGCGCCCCTGATGGGGATCGGATCCACAGCCCAGGCAGGTGCCCTGCCGGGGGATCGCACCCGCAGCCTCTCAGTGCACGGGACATCCAACCCACTGAGCTGCACCGGCCGGGACAGGTGTTCTTTTAAGAGAAGCACCAGCTCTCTGTTGACACTGAAGATAATTTGGGGTGAGGGTCATTCACCGTTCACTTCAAACTCGTCTCCTACTGAATTTTTTATAGGAAGCACACGTGATCTTTAACGGGAAAGAATCGGCTCACACTAACAATCTGGGTCTGGCTGCCAGTGGGGTCTGCAGTGCTGCTGACCGACGGGAGGCCACGCCGCGCCCAGGCCCTCGGAGAAGCTCGGGTGCGGACACAGCCGGGCCGGGCACCGCTGACGGGAGGCCCAGCCTTCCAAGCCCCACACAGAGCTGGGCAGCACAGGACGTAACACAGACTCGGTTACCCAGGGTGCCTCTCTAACCCTAAAGCCGAGCTGGGAAGCAGAGGAGGCGGGAGGCAGGGCGAGGACAGGCCCCCAGGTCCCTGCTGGATAGAGGGCCAGGGAGGCAGGCAGGTCCGTGCACAGCGAGGCCTGGGGACCGAGCTGGGACCCCGCCGGCAGCCCCGCACGGTGTTCGCTCAGACAGAACACATCGCCCAGGGAGGCCTGGCAGCCGGGCCGCTTCCTCTGCTTCCTGTTCCTGCAAACAGTCCGCACAGGGCAGACCCCACCCGCTCCGATGGCGAGAGTGAGGCGGGAGAGCGGCGTTTGCCGAGTATCCACTTGGCAGACGCTGCGTGCTGGACGGGGCCGCTGGCCGAGCCCCCCCACACCGGGGCCGCTGACCGAGCCCTACCGCATCGGGGCCGCTGGCCGAGCCCTCCCACACCGGGGCCGCTGGCCGAGCCCCCCCACACCGGGGCCGCTCTGACCGAGCCCCCCCACACCGGGGCCGCTGGCCGAGCCCTCCCACACCGGGGCCGCTCTGACCGAGCCCTCCCGCACCGGGGCCGCTCTGACCGAGCCCTCCCACACCGGGGCCGCTCTGACCGAGCCCTCCCGCACCGGGGCCGCTCTGACCGAGCCCTCCCGCACCGGGGCCGCTCTGACCGAGCCGTCCCACACCGGGGCCGCTCTGACCGAGCCCTCCCACACCGGGGCCGCTCTGACCGAGCCCTCCCACACCGGGGCCGCTCTGACCGAGCCCCCCCACACCGGGGCCGCTCTGGCCGAGCCCCCCCACACCGGGGCCGCTCTGGCCGAGCCCCCCCACACCGGGGCCGCTCTGGCCGAGCCCCCCCACACCGGGGCCGCTCTGGCCGAGCCCCCCCACACCGGGGCCGCTCTGGCCGAGCCCCCCCACACCGGGGCCGCTCTGGCCGAGCCCCCCCACACCGGGGCCGCTCTGGCCGAGCCCCCCCACACCGGGGCCGCTCTGACCGAGCCCTCCCGCACCGGGGCCGCTCTGGCCGAGCCCTCCCACACCGGGGCCGCTCTGACCGAGCCCTCCCACACCGGGGCCGCTCTGATCGAGCCCTCCCACACCGGGGCTGCTCTGGCCGAGCCCTCCCACACCGGGGCCGCTGACCGAGCCCCCCCACACCGGGGCCGCTGACCGAGCCCTACCGCATCGGGGCCGCTGGCCGAGCCCTCCCACACCGGGGCCGCTGGCCGAGCCCCCCCACACCGGGTCCGCTCTGACCGAGCCCCCCCACACCGGGGCCGCTCTGACCGAGCCCCCCCACACCGGGGCCGCTCTGACCGAGCCCCCCCACACCGGGGCCGCTCTGACCGAGCCCCCCCACACCGGGGCCGCTCTGGCCGAGCCCCCCCACACCGGGGCCGCTCTGGCCGAGCCCCCCCACACCGGGGCCGCTCTGGCCGAGCCCCCCCACACCGGGGCCGCTCTGGCCGAGCCCCCCCACACCGGGGCCGCTCTGGCCGAGCCCCCCCACACCGGGGCCGCTCTGGCCGAGCCCCCCCACACCGGGGCCGCTCTGGCCGAGCCCCCCCACACCGGGGCCGCTCTGACCGAGCCCCCCCACACCGGGGCCGCTGACCGAGCCCTCCCACACCGGGGCCGCTCTGACCGAGCCCTCCCGCACCGGGGCTGCTCTGGCCGAGCCCTCCCACACCGGGGCCGCTCTGACCGAGCCCTCCCACACCGGGGCCGCTCTGACCGAGCCCTCCCACACCGGGGCCGCTGGCCGAGCCCTCCCACACCGGGGCCGCTGACCGAGCCCTCCCACACCGGGGCCGCTCTGACCGAGCCCCCCCACACCGGGGCCGCTCTGACCGAGCCCCCCCACACCGGGGCCGCTGGCCGAGCCCTCGCCTGGGGGACGCGGCAGCGAGCACTGCACCGGCCGGTTTATCGAACCCTCAAAACAACGGAGCAATTGGATCTCTTATTCCCAGCACGGGAAGGACGAGGACGAGGCTCAGAAAGCACAGGCCATTTGCCCAGGACTGGGATTGATAAGTGGTCCAGGGACAAAATACAAGTCATCTTGCCAGCAGGCGTACCTCAGTGGTTGAGCGTTGACCTATGAACCAGGAGGTCACAGTTCGATTCCCGGTCAGGGCACACGCCCGGGTTTCGGGCTTGATCCCCCCCCCCCCCCCCCAGTGTGGAGCGTACAGGAGGCAGCCAACCCATGATTCTCTCTCATCACTGATCTCTCTCTCTCTCTCTCTCTCTCTCTCTCTCTCTCTCTCTCTCCCCTTCCTCTCTGAAATATATATATATATATATATCCATCCATCTAGCTCTCAGGTTTACCTAAACCAACATGCAGAAAGGAAAAGAAACCCAACTTCCCTATCAAGATATACCTCTCATCAACTTCCCTATCAGTATCTGAGGAAATACAGTCCGAAAAAATGTCAACCAAAAACAGCAGGAGAACCCCCCTCACCATCCACGAAGCTGGGACCAGTTACAGAAACCCGCTGTCCTGGGGCTGTGAGCGCGGGGGAGGAGCTGGCGTGGAGCGAGCCGGCGAGAATGCAGGGAGCGGAGTCAGACACCACTGCCAGCCCAGGGAGTGTCGCCGCACTGGGGCCCGCAGCCCTGGGCCACGCTGACGGGAAACCAGTGAGCAGATGGGCAGACGCCAGCCACGCCCGCCTCTCATCTCAGAGCCCCTCGGGGCCGAGCCGGAGCCGGAGCCGCCGGGCTGCTTGGGCGGGGCCCTGGGCGAGGAGGGAGCCTCAGACCCAGGGACAGAGGAACGCCAGGGACAGCCCGGAGGACACGGTCGGGCCCGGAAGGCGGGTCTTTACAGGACAAATAACCTCATTCCTCCCACGAATAAATGGCTCCTTCTCAAAGGAAGCCAACTACTCACGTTTAAAAGCGTTTGAATGGACGCTGTATGTGGGCTTCGTTTGCCTCCCGATTCAAACACAACAACTAGAAAAAAACAATTTTTAGGGAAAGTGGACAATAGACTGGACGTGGGGTTTATTAGGAATGACTGTTCATTTTCTGAGATGTGATCTTGGCACTGAAGTGGTGTTTAAAGTCCCATGTTCTGGGCAGACACCCTGAAATACCTATGGGTGAAATTACATGAGAGCTAGAATCCATTTTTAAACGCTCCAGAGAAAATGGGAAACTATAGACAAAACCAGATTAGCAAATGGATTATCATGGAGATTTCCCAGCATGCACAGCAGCACAGAAATATGGTCATGAGTCCGCACTTCTCCAACATTTTGCCAATCTTGGTTCAGGCTATTCCTCCCACACACACTTTTTTTTGGTGGATTTTAAAATTGGTTGCAGACATTTCACTCATAAATATATCAGCTTGCACCTTTTAATGATGAGGACATTTTTTACATATCACTGGGCCACGATCACCCTAACAAAGTGAAAGAAATCCTTCGGTGTTACCTCCTGTACAGCAAGATTGTCAAAAGACTGACATGGGGGATGAAGCTGGGTAACAGATACATGAGGTTCATGGTAATCATGCACCTGTTTGAAATTTTTTTTAATCTTTATTGTTGAGAGTATTACAGATGTCCCCCCTTCCCCCCCATTACCCCCATCCACCCGGTTCCCGCCCCACCCCAAGCCTTCACCACCCTATTCTCTGTGTCCATAGGTGATGCATATCCTATATAATAAAAGGCTAATATGCAAATCGACCAAATGGCAGAACTACCGGTCGCTATGACATGCACTGACCACCAGAGGGCAGACTCTCGATGCAGGAGCTGCCCCCTGGTGGTCAGTGCGCTCCCACAGGGGGAGTGCTGCTCAGCCAGAAGCCAGGCTCATGGCTGGTGAGCACAGCAGCAGCTGGTGGACATCCCCCTAGGGGTCCTGTACTGCGAGAGGGTGCAGGCCGGGCAGAGGGACTCGCTCCCCCCTCCCCCCGTGTACAAATGTCATGCACCGGGCCTCTAGTGTGCATATAAGATCTTGGTTGATCTCTTCCCACCCTCTGCCCACCTTCCCTCTGAGATTCGTCAGTCTGTTCCATGTTTTCATGCTTCTGGTTCCATTTTATTCATCAGCTTATTTTTTTAAGTATATTTTTTATTGATTTCAGATAGGGAGAGGGAGAGAGAGATAGAAACATCAATGATGAGAATCATTGATCAACTGCCTCCTGCACGCCCCTTACTGGGGATACTGTGACCTCCTGGTTCATAGGTCAACACTCAACCACTGAGCCACACCAGCTGGGCTCATCAGTTTATTTTATTAGATTTCTTATTTGTTTATTTTGATTTTTAGATTCAATTGTTGGTAGATATGTATTTATTGCCATTTTATTGTTCATATTTTTTATCTTTTTTCTTCTTCCTCTTTTTAAAGAATACCTTCAGCCCTGGCCGGTTTGGCTCAGTGAATAGAGTGTCGGCCTATTGGACTGAAGGGTCCCAGGTTCGATTCCGGTCAAGGGCATGTACCTTGGTTGTGAGCACATCCCCAGTAGGTGAGCAGGAGGCAGGTGATCAATGTTTCTCTCTCATCGATGTTTCTAACTCTCTATCCTTCTCCCTTTCCTCTCTGTAAAAAATCAATAAAAAAAACAAAAACACAAAAATACTGTTTAAAAAAAAAAGAATACATTCAACATTTCATGTAATCCTGGTTTGGTGATGGTGAACTCCTTTAGCTTTTTCTTGTCTGTGAAGCTCTTTATCTGACCTTCCATTCTGAATGAGAGCTGTGCTGGGTAGAGTGATCTTGGTTGTAGGTCCTTGCCACTCATCACTTTGAATATGTCTGACCTGCAAAGTTTCTGTTGAGAAATCAGCTGACAGCCGTATGGGCGCTTCCCTAGGTAACTAACTGCTTTCCTCTTGCTGCCTTTCAGATTCTCTGTCTTTATTCCTGGGCGTTTGAATTAGGATGTGTCTTGGTGTGGGCGCACTCACTGTTCCTCCTGACAACTTGGCCACGTGTGGGAGCAAGTTCCTCCTCGAACCCTACTCGCTGTACTAACCGTGGGGGACTCAGTTCCTCCTTTTATCTTCCGCTCGCCGCATCATTGTTGGAAGCACAGGTCCTGGCCCTGCCCTACTACACCACTGTGGGGGCCCCTGCCCTACTACGCAACTGTCCGAGCCCCTCTGCCAGGGGCTGGGCCTTCTTGGGCGCCGGGTGGCAGACGGAGAAGCCATGACAAGTGGTGGGTGTATGAGAGTCTCTATTGTAGGAGCCAGAGGCCAAGTAGCCATCGCCGACAAGGAGCCACTAGACAAAACAGTGCTTCAAAGCAAAGTCCCACACGCAGCAGCCGCACACCAGCTCGGGAGCAAGTCCTCTTTCCCACACGCAGCAGCCTCTGGACCCACAGCCACGGCCTGCTGGCCAGTAACACATCTTCCCCACAATGCAGCCCCACATAACAGCAGCCCGCATAGCAGCAGCCTCTGGACCCACAGCCATCATCTGAGTAGCCACGTGCTACTTTCCCATAATGCAGTAGCCTCTGTACCTACAGCCTCACCAAGCAGCCGTGCCTGCTGGTCAGTAACAACTTTATACAACTTAGACAAAAGAGGCTTCTTTCCACATAGTGGCCTCAATCACTTGGGTTACAGAAAAGCACGTCTGCGCAGTGCATAGGTTGCTGCATCCTTGCACCTGCGTATAGCAAAGTGAACTTGAGTGCTTTGATTAAGATTCCCATGCTCAGAGTGGCCTTGGGCATCTGCCATACTCTGAATAGGGTCCACTTGGTGTGGGCCTCTTTGGGTTCCTCTTGCTTGGGACTCTCTGTGCTTCCTGGACTTGTAACTCTATTTCTTTCACCAGGTAGGGGAGGTTTTCTGTCATTATTTCTTCAAATAGGTTTTCAATGTCTTCTCTCTCTCTCCTCCTTCTAGCACTCCCATGATGAGAATATTGGTGCACTTGAAGTTGTCCCAGAGGCTCCTTACACTACCTTCATATTTTTGGATTTTTTTTTTCTTTTTGCTCTTCTGATTGACTGATTTTTGCTTCCTTGTATTCTAAATCACTGATTTGATTCTTGGAATACTCTACTGCTGAACCCCTGTAAATGATTCTTTATCTCAGTGTATGTTTAATTTCTGACTGGTCCTTTTTCATGTTTTTAAAATTCTCACCAATATTCTTGTAAATCTCACTAAGTCCCTTGAAGCTCTCATTGAGTCCCTTGAAGCCCTCATTAAGATCCTTGAGTAACCTTATAACCATGATTTTGAACTCTGTATCCAGTAGTTTGCTTGCTTCCATTTCTTTCATTTGTGACCTGTTTCTTTGTCTCTGCATGTTGGCTGCTTCCCTGTGTTTGTTTCTATGTATTAGGTAGAGCTGCTGTGTCTCCTGGAATTGGCAGAGTGGCCTTGTGTAGTAGGTGCCCTGTAGGACCCAGTGGCTCAGCCTCCCCAGTCACCTGAGCTGGGCACTCTAGGTTCCCCAGTGTGTGGGCTGTGTGCACAGTCTTATAGTTGAGTGTTGATTGCTGTTAGCGTCACTGGGAGGAATTGACCTCCAGGCCAACTAGCTATGAGGATCAGCTCTGACTACTGTGGGAGAGCTGCTGTGCAGGAGACTCCCCTATGGAGCAGGACTTGCTTCAGTGGGGCTTTGGTGCTCACTGAGTCTGCCCCTTGAGTGTGTTGCTTGTGGGTATGTAAAGTTGTAATCTGCTATGGTCTGCAGCTGCCCACCAGGTGCACTGGCTCTGGGGCCTCCAGGGAGACACAAAGTCATCCACTGCCTGGGGCAATCTGGCAGGAACCACAGAGCCACCTGCAGGTGGCTGCCACTTGTGTTGGGCCTGGAAGTGCCCAGGTGAGGCCATGCTGTGTTGGGCCTCTTATTGACAGATATGGGGCATGCTGTCACCAGCTGCTGCTTGTTTGAGAGATTTTAGAAAAATCTGAAGCCTGAGTCAGGACAGGTCATTCTTATGGAAATGCTACTGCAAACAGCTTGGGTGGGGCTGAAAATTGGATGGGGCGAGTTCTCCGGGAATCACCAGGGCAGAGCAAGCCGTGTGGGCCAGGCTGATGGAGACTCAGAGATGGCTGCCAGTCAGCTCTGCGATGGGGGAGGTCTCAGCACAGGAACAATGACTCCTGTGAGCCCCCACATCTGGGAGAAAGCTGCCTCCCAAGTTCCTGCCCCGATGCCAGACAACCCAGTTCCTCCCCGTATGTCCTCGCCCGGCACTGGAGCTCAGAGGAAGCAGGACTTGTAAGTCCGTACACTGGCCCTTTAAGAGGAACACCTGGGACTCTGACAGCCTCCGTGTCACTCAGCCACAATCCCTGCTGGTTTTTACATCCTAAAGTTATGGGGACTTCTCTTTCTCAGCTCTGGAATCCTGGGCTGGGACCCCTTGTTCCTCACAGGAGGTCACTGCAGCCAAGATCTCCCTCCCGATTGAAAAAACAGCACATGTGGATGCCAAACCAGCCCATTCCGTGCCTCTACCCCTCCTACGTACACGATACTCATTGTCTCCCACAACCACATCAAAATTACAATTAAAATCCAGAACAACCATCATTCAGAACCACCTGAAATCTGGCTGAATGGAAGTCCTACAACTAGGGAAGTAAAGAAGAAAGCGCATTGAGAGACTTTAGAAACGTCTGAAGCCTGGCGTTGAAAAAATGTCCCACGTGGGGTTTTGTGCCTGCAGCCACCACCATCTCCCCTCACCTACTACCCTCACCTACCACCCTTACCTACCACCCTCACCTACCACCCTTACCTACCACCCTTACCTACCACCCTCACCTACCACCCTCACCTACCACCGCACGTTTATGCCACTATCTTGGTTCTCTCGTCTGAAATTTCTTCTAGGAAAACATGTGTTTAAAGAATAAGGCAACTATGTGTGTACTGATACAGAACAACACCCAGGACACAGCACGTGAGACACAGACTGGTACGCTGAGAATGCTGCAACTTGCATTTAACTGGTTAGAGAAGAAGCAAGACTTCTTTATGATTACGCATCTTTTGAATTGGGGGCAGTATACTGTATATTCAAAAACAGAAATCATCCAGAAATTAAAAGGGAAAAATGGCTGCTCCCTGGGTGTATCCAGTATCCCCAAAACTAACCAACTGTGACGGTCACTGGGGGCCAAGATGGATCTCACCTGGAGAACTGCCAGGAGGGGCCCAAAGCCAGACCTCTCCGCCAGCCAGCCAAGCCTGCGTTCTGGGGTCCTGGAGTTTCAGGGGGACTGTGGTCTGACAGAGCGCCCCCGCAGCCACCACCACCTCCCGACCTCCCACCTCGGGTTGGCTTGTTCTGCCTCACACCTGCCCTATTTCCGTCTTCTTCTTTGGAAGAGCTAGCCTTTCAGAACCGCCTGCCGCCTCCACGGAGCCCTCCTGCAGCCGCAGCCTTGGCCTTCCCTGTCCTCCCGCCCGCCTGCCAAGCACTGACCACTGACATGCCAGGGGACCGTCTTTTGTCCAAATTAAATGTCACATGATTCAGGCAGACTCGTGCTTCACACACACACACGGCTGTCTCTTTACGGCTGTCACCTTCAACAATTTAGTTGTAGCTGAGGCAGCCTTTTGGGAGCTGCTAGCGCACCAACGCCCTCCTTTTCCTACTTTTTAAGTTTATTTTTTATTGTTGATATTATTAAAGATGAACCATTTTCCCCCAACATCTCCTTTTTAAATGTTTTTTAATAAATTTTTTCTTCTCACTCACAGTGGAAAAGGAAGCAAGCGTGATAGCCGTGGGATGTCATTCCCTGTGTGAAATGTTAGAGCAACATTTATTTTTAGTAACATCTGGGCCAAGTGTTCTCACGGAATTTACTCTGAAATTGAACACCATACACTATCAGGACGAGGTGTTTAAGATGCTGCAGCATTATTCTACAAGGAACTTAATATCTAGAGGGAATATGCTTTCATAAATAAAGTTTGGGTAAGCATAAAATGTACAATATGGAAAAACAATAATCTTTTCTGGGAAAAACAAAATAAGCATGTGACTGTAAAATAATGCAAAATCTACTTTTTGTTGTTGTTGTTAATCCTCACCCGAGGATATTTTTGCCATTGACTTTTTTTAGAGAGGGTGGATGCGGGGGGTGGGGGGGAAAGAAAGAGAGAGAGAGAGAGAGAGAGAGAGAGAGAGAGAGAGAGAGAGAGAGAGACACGATTGGCTGCCTCCCGAACACTCCCCAACCAGGGCCAGGAACTGAACATGCAACCCAGGCACCTGCCCTCGACCTGGCATCGAACCCGAGACCCTTCGGTGTGCAGGCCGATGCTCTACCACTGAGCCACACCGGCCAGGGCCAAAACCTACTTTTTAACTCAGCTTCATTCCTCGGTGGGGATGGTTCGATGTTCCCTTTATTCTAAGACCCAATGAGGAGGAGCTTTGGGGAGAGCTAGGAGCTGAGGTCGCTGCTCCGAAAGCCGGTGAGAAGGACTCTCGCCACGGAGACTCTGGAGCCGTGTCCTCTTGCCCTCGGTGAAGGGTCCCCCCTGAGGATCCCCAACAACAGCAGCCCGTTTGGCTCCGGCCCGGATCTGAGAAATCGCTTTGCTGAAACCAAGGCGCACGCAGCTCCGGGTGTCTCGCTTAGAGGAGGTTTTCTGTGTTTTTGTCATTTTTCCACAATGTACTGTCTTGAAATGTCAGAGACCCTACGTGAACGTCGCAGACGTGGATGCAGTTTTGTGGCGGAGTGGCATCCTGTGGAGACGGGGGAGCCGGCCGTTCCCTGGGAGCCTGGAGAAGCCAGGGGTCAGTGGCAGGTGACCTCCCGGGTCGGGTGCGGAATGGACGTACCGGGAGGAAATGCAGACTTTCAGCAACGGTGTCCCGGGAACTGTTTTTACTAGAGCACTGAGTGATATGATTACCTGGAGGAAGGCCTTTAAAACACCTAATCCAGCCCGAACCGGTTTGGCTCAGTGGATAGAGCCTCAACCTTCGGACTCAAGGGTCCCAGGTTCGATTTCGGTCAGGGGCATGTGCCTTGGTTGTGGGCACATCCCCAGTGGGAGGTATGCAGGAGGCAGCTGACTGGTGCTTCTCTCTCATCAATGTTTCTAACTCTCTCTCCCTCTCCCTTCCTCTCTGTGAAAAATCAATAAAATATATATTTTTAAAAATATCTAATCCTATCTAATAAAAGAGTAATATGCAAATTAATCATCACTCCGCTACACCCACAAGCCACGCCCACCAGCCAATCAGGAGCGAGTGTGCAAATTAACCCAACCAAGATAGCTGTGGCCACGGAGCAAGCAGGAGGCTTGTGTTTCCCCAGTAATGGAGGAAGCCAACCTTTCCGCACAACCTGGCCAGCCCAGGCCTCTGCTCAAGGCTACAAAGTTTCAATTATAGAAGATAAATAAATTCCAACAAAAATGGCTGCAGCCACGGAGCTGGAGCCAGCCGGAGGCTTGGGTTTTCCTGGCGATGGAGGAAGCCAAGCTTCCCACCTGCCCTGGCCTCCGCTCAAGGCTACAAAGTTTCAATTATAGAAGATAAATAAATCCCAGATACCAGGGCCTCTGTTTGGGTTGCCGGGGGGCATGGCTGGCCTGCAAACCACCACAGGCCCCTCACCCAGGCCGCCCCATGCCCCAAGGGAACCCCCAACCTGATCCGGGACACCCTTCAGGGCAAACCAGCTGGCCCCCACCTGTGCATCAGGCCTCTATCCTATCTAATAAAAGAGTAATATGCAGATTGACCATCACTCCAACACACAAGATGGCTGCCCCCATGTGGTCAAAGATGGCTGCCCCCATGTGGACACAAGATGGCCACCACAAGATGGCCAGCAGGAGAGGGCAGTTGGGAGGGACCAGGCCAGCAAGGGAGGGCAGTTGGGGGTGATCAAGCCTGCAGGAGAGGGCAGTTAGAGGTGACCAGGCTGGCAGAGGAGGGAAGTTGGGGGCGACAAGGCCTGCAGGGAAGGGCAATTGGGGGGGACCCAGGCCTGCAGGGGAGAGCAATTTGGGGGGACCAGGCCTACAGGAGAGGGCAGTTAGGGGTGACCAGGTCTGCAGGAGAGGGCAGTTATGGGTGACCAGGCCTGCAGGGGAGGGCAGTTAGGGGCAAACAGGCTGGCAGGGGAGCAGTTAGACATCTATCAGGCTGGCAGGGAAATGGTTAGGGGGTGATCAGGCTGGCAGGCAGAAGCGGTTAGGGGCAATCAGGAAGGCAGGCAGGCAAGCAGTTTGGAGCTAGCAGTCCTGGATGGTGAGAGAGATGTCCGACTCCCCTCGAACATCCCTCGAGGGGTCCCAGATTGGAGAGGGTGCAGGCTGGGCTGAGGGACACACACCCTCGTGCACAAATTTCGTGCACCGGGCCTCTAGCATATACATAGATCTCAGAGAGGAAGGGAGAGGGAGAGAGAGACACACATCAGTGATGAGAGAGAATCACTGATCGGCTGCCTCCTGCATGCCCCACACTGGGGATGAAGCCCACAACCCAGGCATCTGCCCTGACCGGGAATTGAACCGTGACCTGGTCCATGGGTGATGCTCAGCCCCTGAGCCCGGCGGCCGGGCTACAAGTCCTGATGGAGGCCAGGAGCCCACTGAGCTGGGACAGCCCTGAGTGCTTTGGCTCTGGCCGTGATCACCTCAGCGTTAACTGTCTGTTGATTCATTTACAAGAGAGATTGCTGCCCTGGCTGGTGTGGCTCAGTGCATAGAGCCTCGGCCTGCACACTGAAGGGTCCCGGGTTTGATTCCAGCCAAGGGCACATGCCCGGGTTGCAAGCTCGATCCCCAGGAGAGGATGTGCAGGAGGCAGCTGATCAATGATTCTCTCATCACTGATGTTTCTATCTCTCTCTCCCTCTCTCTCTTCCTCTCTGAAATCAGCAAAGAAATATATATATATTTTTAAAAACGATAGATATTTGCTGTGCGTTCTGCCTGATGCAGCCCATAATAGCACCGAGATCTGAAGGGTGACGTTTGCAATGGGACAGCAGTTGGTCGCCACGGAGGCTCCCTGAAGCCCGGGTTAGCATTTCCTCAGTGCCAGCTTTTTCCAGAGGCTGTGTCCGTGTCTGGAGCCTCTGTCTCTCCACAGAGGAGCCTGAACCACTGAGCACCTGGTTTCCATTCCCGTCCGTAACCTGGAGCGTGAAGGGAGCCGTCCGCTCGGGGCCCTGGAAGATGTCACCGCGTAGCAATGTCACACACGCAGCGTCTGTGTCCGCGCTGGGCAGAGAGGCTCCTGGGAACAGGGCTCCATTATTCTCGCTGAAGCCCTCACGACGTCCAGACCCGACGTGTCCCAGTGCGTCCCTGCCGTGCGGTGTCCAGAGGCAAGGCTGCCTCCCGGCCAGCGGCCAGACGCCTGCCCATCGGGGGTCGAAGCAGAGGAGGGCCGTCGTCTCGCCATCAAGGTCTCCAACACTGTGACTGGCAGCGCCCAGGCTCGTGTGCGTCCGGGGCTCTTGCCAGCAGCACTGGCATGGATGCGTCACACGGGACATTTACTCATTCACGTTGGTCCCAAACGTGTCAGTCCCGCCCTGGGCAAGACCCGGTGCCGACTCGCAGGTGAGGGTGTGATCCCGTGCGGGGCGGCGCAGCGCTGACCTCAGGCTCCCACCCCCACGGCAAGCAGGTTCACCGACCACTCAGCCAACAAGCATTCTTTTGAAAATCTCTTTGGGAGTCCGGCCGCTTGGATCAGGGGTTGAGCTTTGACCTATGAACCAGGAGGTCACAGTTCAATTCCCGGTCTGGGCACATGCCCAGGTTGCTGGGCTCAATCCCCAGAGTGGGGCGTGCAGGAGGCAGCTGATCCATGATTCTCTCTCATCATTGATGTTTCTATCTCTCTCCCTCTCCCTTCCTCTCTGAAACTAATAAAAATATTTTAGAAAAGAAAATCTTGTTGGGGTCTAGCATTAAACCAAAGAGAGGTAGCTAAGCTGGAACCGGATTTTAAATTAAACATCCATTTTATGGTTTTAGCCCTGCCACCGAGACAGGGCTGCCTAGAGAAAGAGCCTAATACGATGCAGAAAACACGCCACGCTGGAGAAGCTTCTACTGACACCTCTCATGGGGTCTGAAGCCCCGTCGGGGAGCTCGGGGCCCGCCGCTGACCAGGGCGCCCACTCCCAGGAGGCAGGAGGGAGGATGGCGTGGGAAGTCTCCCAGGGACCACTACACCTACGCCCGGGCCCCTCCCCTAGGAAATGGGACTTAGTTTTGTGTTTTTTTTAATCCTCACCTGAGGGTATTTTCCCATTGATTTTTTTTTTTAGAGAGAGGGAAAGGGAGGGGAAGGGACAGAGAGAGAAACATCAATGTGAGAGAGACACATCGATTGGCTGACTCCCGTATACGCTGACCAGTGCCAGGGATCAAGCCGGCAACAGTCCCCGGGCCGACACTCTACCCACTGAGCCACACCTGCTAGGGCTTAACTTCCTTTTTAAGGACTTCTTATCTCTCCCAGGATATTCTGAGGAAAGTGGACCGGGCGCTGTCACCACCCCGTGATGCCACGGCGAAGTAACACATGGCCGGGGTGGGACACACTGACCCCCGAGCTGCGTGGTCACCGTGCATCGAGGGGAGCCGGGGTCCGTCCCTCATCAATGGGCAGCGCCCCGTTTCCCATCTGTGAGAAGGGGAGGAGCTGCCAGTCTGTCCGCAGCACCCCTGGCTGCAGAGGCCCCCGAGCAGGGTCTGGGGCGTGGCCTCTGCAGGGACCAGGGCCGCTGAGAGCAGCCAGACAAGAGCAGGCCCAGGTCAGGCCCAGCCCGGGGAGGAAGCCGGTCGAGAGCAGCTGTCTGCGTTTCTGTGCATGGCCATGTGTTAATTTTTAAAGAGCTGGAACCCTAGAACCCCCACAGCAGGCATCTGTATCCCCAAAAAGCAGGCGTGGGGTGCTGGCGGGGAGAGGAGGGCTCCTGGGTCTTATGGCCAAGGACTCAGTGCCCAGGCCTGGGTGTGGCTCAGGGCCACAGGGAGATGGGGCTCTGGCCTGTGGCCACAAAAGTGGGTGTGGCCTCCCTGGGACGGGGCGGTGTGGGGGGGGGGGGGGGTAAGAAGAGCAAGAAAAGCACCCTGATGTCCCTGCACGGCCCAGTACATCCCGGCCCCTCCGAGGTGGGGAGGGAGGTGACAGAGACGCGGGAGGAGATGGAGCCGGGACGAGATGGAGCCGCGCTCAGAGCCAGCTCCCCACAGCTGGGGGCAGGGGGGGGGCGGGTGGGCAGCAGGGCCTGTATCTGTGGTTCAGTTCGCTGGCGCCCTGCTTCGGCCGGAGGGGATCTGATGTGGGGACACTCGGTGCCTGGCCCTGCGGGTGGGGCGGCTCCTGCCCACAGCTCCGTGTCTGTCCCCGAAATCCTGGGACCGAGGCCCGGCCCTGCCCAGCCAGCGTCCTCCGGGCCCAGCGTTCTGGAGTCAGGCCCTGCCCCAAAGCCCGGGAGCCAGCAAACAAAAGACGCGCTCCGGGCTCTGACGCCGGGTGTGCGCTCAGTGTCTCGCGTGGGAACATGTGGGCCCAGAGCTGCCGGCTCCGGGAAAGCCGAGGCGTCTCCCACACCTGCCCCGGCCCCTCCCACAGCCCCGGCTCAGCCTGCCGTCAGCCTGGTGTCCCTGCCGCCGGTGGGGTGTGGCCGGTGCTCCCTCTGCAGAGGCCACACCTCAACATGGCAGAGGAGCCCGGCCTTCCCCCTGGGGGCGGGGGGGGGGGGGCGATGGGGACCAAGCTCCGCAGGAGCAAAAACAGCGGGACGGGCTCCAGGCTCCGAGGGCAGCGCCCCCCTCCCAGCAGGAGAGCGAATTCCATCACCTCCGCGGCTCCGGTCCGTCCGCCCGCCCGCAGCCCCGACTCCTGCGACCCCGAAAGGACAGGCGCGGCTGTGCTGTGCGCTCCTCGCTCCTCGCAGCGGGTCGCCCCCTCTCTCCCCGCCCCGCCCCGGCCCCCCGGGCCCCGGACAGAGGGAGGGGCAGCACGGACTGTGTCTCCGTCCGGACACAAGGGGCCTCGCCCTGCCCCTCCGGGTCACCATTCACCGAGCAGCCGGTCCGGGAGGCTGTCCCCCGTCCACCGCATCTGGCGGATCTGCCCCAGAGCCCACAGCTAGGAACGCAAATCCCAGACACATCACGTGAGGACGAGCCCGAATCACACCCAAACCAGGGCCGGCGACAGCGTGGGCGCCGCCGGGAGCCCGGGACGGGGAGCCGCACCGCCCCACCCAGATTGGGGCGAGCCTTACAAAGGCTCCCGACCGCGGCCGGGACCCCCTCCCGCTCCCAGCCCCGAGCAGGGCCCAGCACTTACGGGAGCGGCGCCTCCGTGTGCCCCGCGCGGAGCCACGCCGCGGGGAGCCCAGAGCCCGGACAGAGGGAGCCCCACTCCAGGGGCTGATGTCTCTGAGACACGGCCGGCCGCCGAGTGACTTTCCAGTTCAGCCTGAGACGCGGGGCATGTGCTCCGGGCGGCCAGTCCCGCTGCCCACAGCGCACCACATGACCGGCTGACATCACCGTCCCCGCTGCCAGCCCCCGCCCGCCTGCCCGCAGCGAGCGAGCGGGAGCCTCGGACGGATGGAAGCAGGTGGCACCGAGGAGGGACTGTGGTTTTGTCGCGCATACATATTTTTTTTACCGATTTCTCGTGTTCTTAAAGAAGGGAGCCCAGCTGGTGTGGCTCAGTGGTTGAGCGTCAACCTAGGAACCAGGCAGTCACGGTTCGATTCCCGGTCGGGGCACATGCCCAGATTGTGCGCTCGATCCCCAGTGTGGGGTGTGCAGGAGGCAGCCGGTCCATGATTCTCTCTCATCACTGATGTTTCTCTCTCTCTCTCCCTCTCCCTTCCTCTCTGAAGTCAATAAACATATATTTTAAAAATAAGAATAAGCCCTGGCCGGTTTGGCTCAGTGGATAGAGCATCAGACCCAGGACTGAAGGGTCACAGGGTCAATTCCAGTCAAGGGCACGTACCTGGGCTGCAGCTCGATCCTCAGCGCCAGTTGGGGCACGTGTGGGAGGCAACCAATCGATGTTTCTCTTTCTCTGTCTCCCCCCTTGCCTTCCACTCTCTCTAAAAATCAACGGGAAAATGTCCTCAGGTGAGGATTAAATAGTAATAGCAATAATAATAATAATAACCACAAAATAAGGGGAATGAGGAAGGACCGCGCTGGGCTGTGCGGCACTGCTGACCGGCGTGTGGGAAGGACCTGGCGTCCAGCCATCCAGCCGCTCAGGACTGGGACGGGAGGAGCTGCCTGCAGCCCGGGGCGGCGCCCCTGCAGTGTCTGTGCACGCATCCATGTCAGAAAGCACCGTGGGTCTCTCCTGGACCTCTCTGCGTGAGTCACGCTGCCCCAGCTCACAGGGAGGCAGGGCCACGCCCAGCAACACGCTGAGAGGCCCGCAGACACAGACGGACAGACTGCACACCGCACCCCTTCGTCACAACCCTGCACTCGGCGCCTGCGAGCAGCTGTTCGAACAGTCGGGGAGGCAATCCCTCCATCAAGACCCCTTATAACGTGGTCTGTGTGTGATGCCGAGTCTGGGGGCCGATAAGGAAACCACGCTTCACCCTAACTTCATCCTGAGGGGTGGTAATCAATGCCAACGTCAAGGTCACAACCCAAGCCAGGAGGCTCTTCGGAAGCCTCCTCACAGCCAGGCGAGGCCGCAGGGCCAGACATGCGATCCTCCCCTGCCTGCTCTGTCTGCACGGCTCCCCGGCAAGGCCTCACCCGCGTGGTCCAGGCGTCTGCACGGAACAGGCCTGCGGGCAGCTCGTCACCAGTGGCCGCGGGCATTTCGGTGTCACGCCCAGTGACTTACACATCACAGTGAGAACCAACAAACTGACTCAGTTTGATTCTTTCATTTTTAAATATATTTCTATTGATTTCAGAGAGGAAGGGAGAGGGAGAGAGAAACATCAACAATGAGAGAGAATCATGGATCAGCTGCCTCCTGCACGCCCCGCACTGGGGATGGAGCCCACAACCCAGGCCTGTGCCCTGACCGGGAATTGAACCGTGACCTCCTGGCTCCTAGGCAGACGCTCACCCACTGAGCCACGCCGGCCGGTCTCAGTTTCATTCTCCATACGCTTCATTCCCAACAGAGGCCAATGGAAGTCCCTCTTCCCACGGAATGGCGTGTGCAATGTCAGCCCCGAGCCACCGGGTCACCTTCTTGATGAGCACAAGTTCATGCAGAACCAAACAGCTGACTTCGATGTCGTATGTACAACTAGAGGCCCAGTGCACAGACTCATGCACCAAGGGATCCCTCAGCCTGGCCGAGCCCTCATGCAATCCGGGACCCCTCGGGGGATGTCAGACTGCCAGATGGGGATGGGGTGCATCGGCCTGCGGGGATGCAGTAGTGCCAGAAGTGGCAGGCGGCCGGGAGGAGCCTGCAACCAAGGTATGTGCCCTTGACCGGATCGAACCCGGGACCCTTTGGTCTGCAGGCGACGCTCTATCCACTGAGCCATCCCGGCTAGGACAGCCCAGACCCTCTGCCGCCCTCTCTCCATGCGGGCAAAGGAAAGGGGCCATCTGACCTCTGGGACGACGTGCCTTCCAGCACCGCAGGCGGGGCGAGGCTGAGGTGAGAGCCGCCAGGCGCTGAGCCCAGGTCAGTGGCCCCGCCAGGGCCTCCCGTGGGGCAGGCGCTCACTGTCCTCCCAACAGCACTGACCCTTTCACCTACAACCTTCCACGCCCCGTCGGTGTGGCTCAGTGGTTAGAGTGTCGGCCCTCGGACTGAAGGGTTGTGGGTTCGATTCCAGTCAAGGGCATGAAGCTTGGTTGCAGGTTCCTCCCCAGCCTCGGTCGGGGCACATGTGGGAGGCCACCAATCGGTGGTTCTCTCTCACATCGATGTGTGTGTCTCTCTCTCTCTCCCCGTCCCTTCCACTCTCTCTAAACATCAAAGGGAAGAAATGTCTCCTCGGGTGAGGATTAACCAAAAAAACACCACCCACGGTTCCCCATCTCCTCTCACTCCTGCCACGGCCGCAGACCCTCCCACAGCGTGGTGTCCCCGCGGTTCTTCTCGGGAAGGAACGCACTGGCCAGGCCTCCTGGCTGTGCTCCAGGTAACGGACACTTTCCCGTGACCGACACCCCCTAGGATAGACAACCGGGTCAGGATGGAGCTCGGACCACAAGCAGGGCCGGCCTCCTCCACTGGGCTTCCCGCTGCACATCCTGGGGTGCAGCCCAGCCTCCCGCACCCCCATCCACACCCTCTCTGCCTAAAAGATGCTCACCCCGATTCTTTCCCCTCTCCTGAGCACAGATCACTGTGACCCCCCAACAGTGGGACCCCAACACAGTGGGACCCCCACACACTAGGGCACCCACACACTGGGACCCCCACACACTGGGACCCCCACACACTGGGACCCCCTCACAGCGGGACTCCCACACACTGGG
Source organism: Eptesicus fuscus (assembly GCF_027574615.1). Lineage (NCBI taxonomy): Eukaryota > Metazoa > Chordata > Mammalia > Chiroptera > Vespertilionidae > Eptesicus > Eptesicus fuscus. Next base: position 380,640 of record NC_072478.1, on the reverse strand, counting down.
ACACCCACATACTGGGACACCCTCACACTGGGACACCCTCACACTGGGACACCCTCACAGCGGGACCCCCACACACTGGGACACCCTCACACTGGGACACCCACACACTGGGACACCCTCACAGCGGGACACCCACACACTGGGACACCCTCACACTGGGACACCCTCACACTGGGACACCCTCACACTGGGACATCCACACACTGGGACACCCTCACACTGGGACACCCTCACACTGGGACACCCTCACACTGGGACACCCACACACTGGGACACCCTCACACTGGGACATCCACACACTGGGACACCCTCACACTGGGACATCCACACACTGGGACACCCTCACACTGGGACACCCACACACTGGGACACCCTCACACTGGGACACCCACACACTGGGACACCCTCACACTGGGACACCCACACACTGGGACCCCCACACACTGGGACCCCCACACACTGGGACACCCTCACACTGGGACACCCTCACACTGGGACACCCTCACAGCGGGACACCCACACACTGGGACACCCTCACACTGGGACACCCTCACACTGGGACACCCTCACACTGGGACACCCACATACTGGGACACCCTCACACTGGGGCACCCTCACACTGGGACACCCTCACACTGGGACATCCACACACTGGGACACCCACACAGCGGGACACCCACACACTGGGACACCCACACAGCGGGACCCCCTCACACTGGGACTCCTACACACTGGGACACCCTCACACTGGGGCACCCACACACTGGGACACCCTCACACTGGGGCACCCTCACACTGGGACACCCTCACACTGGGACACCCTCACAGTGGGACACCCACACACTGGGACATCCACACACTGGGACATCCACACACTGGGACACCCTCACACTGGGACACCCTCACACTGGGACACCCACACACTGGGACACCCTCACACTGGGACACCCTCACACTGGGACACCCACACACTGGGACACCCACACAGCGGGACACCCACACACTGGGACACCCACACAGCGGGACCCCCACACAGCGGGACCCCCTCACACTGGGACCCCCACACACTGGGACACCCTCACACTGGGGCACCCACACACTGGGACACCCTCACACTGGGGCACCCACACACTGGGACACCCTCACACTGGGGCACCCTCACACTGGGACACCCACACAGCGGGACCCCCTCACACTGGGACTCCTACACACTGGGACACCCTCACACTGGGGCACCCACACACTGGGACACCCTCACACTGGGACACCCTCACACTGGGGCACCCTCACACTGGGACACCCTCACAGCGGGACCCCCCGCAGAGCAGGAGTATGGAAGGAAGGGGCCCCAGAACCACAGGACCGAGCGGCCTTCCCACCTGAGCTCACAGGCTGGTGCCTCTCGGAGGAAAGTAAATTGTTCTTTCAAGTCCGCCCTGGCCCCCTCTGTCCGTCTGTCTCCTGACTCCTGCAGGTGGTGGGACCTGCTTACCGTCGCTCAATGCAGTGCCCAGCAGCTCAGCACAGAGCCGGCACAGCGTGTTCCTGATGTCCGCATTCTGAGCCCTAAAAGCCGTGCCCACTAGAAAGAGACGGGGTGGGGGTGGGCAGCCTGGGAGGAACGTGGAGTCAGACCTGAGGCCTGGATGTGTGCGGTGAGCCTAGGACGTGGGCTCTGTCCGAAGCAGGCCTGGGGACCCCCAGGCCGCTCCATCCACGCACCTGCCTGCTCCCGGCCAAGCCCGCTACAACACCTCTTCTCCCGCAGCCGTCCAGGCCGGCTCAGGGCCGGCGCGGTCCCCTCTCCTCAGCATCAACCAGCACCTAAAGGTGGGGCTGGCGGCTCCCGGGCTCCTCGCTCCTCCCTGAGTCTGCGGCCGGGGCCGCACGGAAGGGATGGACCGGTGGACTCTGCATCTGTGTCTCGGTCCCACGTGCTCCCTGGCCGGGGTGGCCCCAGCAGGGCTGGGTTTCACTGAAAGCCCGCGTCCCGAGGGAGGGCCGAGCAGTGATGGAGCCATGTGCATGTCACATTAGGGACCCGGGGCCCAAACCCTGCGTCGCCTCCTCGGTACACACCGTCTGTCACAGCATCAGACAGAACACTGAGCGGACGGATGCCGTTAAACCCGTGAAAACCCCGACGACACTCAACACAGAAAAAGAAAACACGTTTGCCACTCCCTGAGGTGCTGGTGACACCAATTCCTCCTGAAAAAAACTGGTAAAGAGGGAGATTTAAGCATTAACCACGTGGCCCTCTACCTCACAGAGTCAGCCAGCGCCTGTGGCAGGTCTCCCTCAGTGAGAGCGACGGCCGCCCAGGACCCGAGAGGCGCGTCTGTAGGGAGCAGCTGGTGCTAAATGCATAGTGTCGGGATAGTAGACTGGACGGTAATTCTTTTCTTCTCTCTTTTAAGTACATTGTTATTGACCTCAGAGAGGAAGGGAGAGGGAGAGAGAGAAACATCCATGAGGAGAGAGAATCACTGATGGGCTGCCTCCTGTACAGTCCCTGCTGGGATCGAGTCCACAACCTGGGCATGTGCCCTTGACTGCAATCGAACCCAGGACCCTTCAGTCCACAGGCCGAGGTTCTATCCACTGAGCCACACCCCCAAGGGCTACCCTTTTTATTTTCTTTATTGTGGAAAGTATTACCGATGTCCCCTTTGATTGTTTCTTTATTCCCCATTACTCCTTCCACCCTGGCCGCCCGCCCAGCCTTCACCACTCTATTGTCAGTGACCATATCTATAATAATAAGAGTGTAATATGCAAATCGACTGAACAGCTCTCCAGACTACCCTCCAGACACACACACTATGACACACACTGGCGCCAGACCAGCCAAGGCAGGTGCCATGCGATTGGTCAGGGGCCCGACCATCACCACACGATCACCCCGCAGAGGGAGGCCCCTAACTCCAGCGTACACACTTACCTGCCCCCACCTCCATCATACACACGTACCTACCCCCACCTCCAGCATACACACCCACCTGCCCCCACCTCCATCATACACACCCACCTGCCCCCACCTCCAGCATACACACCCACCTAACTCCACCTCCAGTATACACACCCACCTGCCACCACCTCCAGCATACACACCCACCTGCCCCCACCTCCATCATACACACCCACCTGCCCCCACCTCCAGCGTACACACCCACCTGCCCCCACCTCCAGCATACACACCCACCTGCCCCCACCTCCAGCATACACACCCACCTGCCCCCACCTCCAGCATACACACCCACCTGCCCCCACCTCCATCATACACACCCACCTGCCCCCACCTCCAGCGTACACACCCACCTGCCCCCACCTCCAGCATACACACCCACCTGCCCCCACCTCCAGCATACACACCCACCTGCCCCCACCTCCAGCATACACACCCACCTGCCCCCACCTCCAGCATACACACCCACCTGCCCCCACCTCCAGCATACACACCCACCTGCCCCCACCTCCAGCATACACACCCACCTGCCCCCACCTCCAGCATACACACCCACCTGCCCCCACCTCCAGCATACACACCCACCTGCCCCCACCTCCAGCATACACACCCACCTGCCCCCACCTCCAGCATACACACCTACCTAACTCCACCTCCAGCATACACACCCACCTGCCCCCACCTCCAGCATACACACCTACCTGCCCCCACCTCCAGCATACACACCCACCTAACTCCACCTCCAGTATACACACCCACCTGCCACCACCTCCAGCATACACACCCACCTGCCACCACCTCCATCATACACACCCACCTGCCCCCACCTCCAGCGTACACACCCACCTGCCCCCACCACCAGCATACACACCCACCTGCCCCCACCTCCAGCATACACACCCACCTGCCCCCACCTCCAGCATACACACCCACCTGCCCCCACCTCCAGCATACACACCCACCTGCCCCCACCTCCAGCATACACACCTACCTAACTCCACCTCCAGCATACACACCCACCTGCCCCCACCTCCAGCATACACACCCACCTGCCCCCACCTCCAGTTTACACACCCACCTGCCCCCACCTCCAGCATACATACCTACCTAACTCCACCTCCAGTATACATACCTACCTAACTCCACCTCCAGTATACACACCCACCTGCCCCCACCTCCAGCATACACACCCACCTGCCCCCACCTCCAGCATACACACCCACCTGCCCCCACCTCCAGCATACATACCTACCTAACTCCACCTCCAGTATACATACCTACCTAACTCCACCTCCAGTATACACACCTACCTAACTCCACCTCCAGTATACACACCCACCTGCCCCCACCTCCAACATACACACCCACCTGCCCCCACCTCCATCATACACACCCACCTGCCCCACCTCCAGCATACACACCCACCTGCCCCCACCTCCAGCATACACACCTACCTAACTCCACCTCCAGCATACACACCTACCTAACTCCACCTCCAGCATACACACCTACCTAACTCCACCTCCAGCATACACACCTACCTAACTCCACCTCCAGCATACACACCTACCTAACTCCACCTCCAGCATACACACCTACCTGCCCCCACCTCCAGCATACACACCCACCTGCCCCACCTCCAGCATACACACCCACCTGCCCCCACCTCCAGCATACACACCCACCTGCCCCACCTCCAGCATACACACCTACCTGCCCCACCTCCATCATACACACCCACCTGCCCCACCTCCAGCATACACACCCACCTGCCCCCACCTCCAGCATACACACCCACCTGCCCCACCTCCAGCATACACACCCACCTGCCCCCACCTCCAGCATACACACCTACCTAACTCCACCTCCAGCATACACACCTACCTGCCCCCACCTCCAGCATACACACCCACCTGCCCCACCTCCAGCATACACACCCACCTGCCCCCACCTCCAGCATACACACCCACCTGCCCCCACCTCCAGCATACACACCTACCTAACTCCACCTCCAGCATACACACCCACCTGCCCCCACCTCCAGCATACACACCCACCTGCCCCCACCTCCAGCATACACACCCACCTGCCCCCACCTCCAGCATACACACCCACCTGCCCCCACCTCCAGCATACACACCCACCTGCCCCCACCTCCAGCATACACACCCACCTGCCCCCACCTCCAGCATACACACCCACCTGCCCCCACCTCCAGCATACACACCCACCTGCCCCCACCTCCAGCATACACACCCACCTGCCCCCACCTCCAGCATACACACCCACCTGCCCCCACCTCCAGCATACACACCTACCTAACTCCACCTCCAGCATACACACCCACCTGCCCCCACCTCCAGCATACACACCCACCTGCCCCCACCTCCAGCATACACACCCACCTGCCCCCACCTCCAGCATACACACCCACCTGCCCCCACCTCCAGTTTACACACCCACCTGCCCCCACCTCCAGCATACATACCTACCTAACTCCACCTCCAGTATACATACCTACCTAACTCCACCTCCAGTATACACACCCACCTGCCCCCACCTCCAGCATACACACCCACCTGCCCCCACCTCCAGCATACACACCCACCTGCCCCCACCTCCAGCATACATACCTACCTAACTCCACCTCCAGTATACATACCTACCTAACTCCACCTCCAGTATACACACCTACCTAACTCCACCTCCAGTATACACACCCACCTGCCCCCACCTCCAGCATACACACCCACCTGCCCCACCTCCAGCGTACACACCCACCAGCCCCCACCTCCAGCATACACACCTACCTAACTCCACCTCCAGCATACACACCCACCTGCCCCCACCTCCAGCATACACACCTACCTGCCCCCACCTCCAGCATACACACCCACCTGCCCCCACCTCCAGCATACACACCCACCTGCCCCACCTCCAGCATACACACCCACCTGCCCCCACCTCCAGCGTACACACCCACCTGCCCCCACCTCCAGCATACACACCCACCTGCCCCCACCTCCAGCATACACACCTACCTAACTCCACCTCCATCATACACACCCACCTGCCACCACCTCCATCATACACACCCACCTGCCCCCACCTCCAGCATACACACCCACCTGCCCCCACCTCCATCATACACACCCACCTGCCACCACCTCCAGCATACACACCCACCTGCCCCCACCTCCAGCATACACACCTACCTAACTCCACCTCCAGTATACACACCTACCTGCCACCACCTCCAGCATACACACCCACCTGCCCCCACCTCCAGCATACACACCCACCTGCCCCCACCTCCAGCATACACACCTACCTAACTCCACCTCCAGCATACACACCTACCTAACTCCACCTCCAGCATACACACCCACCTGCCCCCACCTCCAGCATACACACCCACCTGCCCCCACCTCCAGCATACACACCCACCTAACTCCACCTCCAGCATACACACCTACCTAACTCCACCTCCAGCATACACACCCACCTGCCCCCACCTCCAGCATACACACCCACCTGCCCCCACCTCCAGCATACACACCTACCTAACTCCACCTCCAGCATACACACCTACCTAACTCCACCTCCAGCATACATACCTACCTAACTCCACCTCCAGTATACACACCTACCTAACTCCACCTCCAGTATACACACCCACCTGCCCCCACCTCCAGTATACACACCCACCTGCCCCCACCTCCAGCATACACACCTACCTGCCCCCACCTCCAGCATACACACCCACCTGCCCCCACCTCCAGCATACACACCAACCTGCCCCCACCTCCAGCATACACACCCACCTGCCCCCACCTCCAGCATACACACCTACCTAACTCCACCTCCAGCATACACACCCACCTGCCCCCACCTCCAGCATACACACCTACCTAACTCCACCTCCAGCATACACACCTACCTAACTCCACCTCCAGCATACACACCTACCTGCCCCCACCTCCAGCATACACACCCACCTGCCCCCACCTCCAGCATACACACCTACCTAACTCCACCTCCAGCATACACACCTACCTAACTCCACCTCCAGCATACACACCCACCTGCCCCCACCTCCAGCATACACACCTACCTAACTCCACCTCCAGTATACATACCTACCTAACTCCACCTCCAGTATACATACCTACCTAACTCCACCTCCAGCATACACACCTACCTGCCCCCACCTCCAGTATACACACCCACCTGCCCCCACCTCCATCATACACACCCACCTGCCCCCACCTCCAGCATACATACCTACCTAACTCCACCTCCAGCATACACACCTACCTAACTCCACCTCCAGCATACACACCTACCTGCCCCCACCTCCAGCATACACACCTACCTAACTCCACCTCCAGCATACACACCTACCTAACTCCACCTCCAGCATACACACCCACCTGCCCCCACCTCCAGCATACACACCTACCTAACTCCACCTCCAGCATACACACCTACCTAACTCCACCTCCAGCATACACACCCACCTGCCCCCACCTCCAGCATACACACCTACCTAACTCCACCTCCAGTATACATACCTACCTAACTCCACCTCCAGTATACATACCTACCTAACTCCACCTCCAGTATACATACCTACCTAACTCCACCTCCAGCATACACACCTACCTGCCCCCACCTCCAGTATACACACCCACCTGCCCCCACCTCCAGCATACACACCCACCTGCCCCCACCTCCAGCATACACACCCACCTGCCCCCACCTCCAGCATACACACCCACCTGCCCCCACCTCCAGCATACACACCCACCTGCCCCACCTCCAGCATACACACCTACCTAACTCCACCTCCAGCATACATACCTACCTAACTCCACCTCCAGTATACACACCTACCTGCCCCACCTCCAGCATACACACCCACCTGCCCCCACCTCCAGCATACACACCCACCTGCCCCCACCTCCAGCATACACACCCACCTGCCCCCACCTCCAGCATACACACCTACCTGCCCCCACCTCCAGCATACACACCTACCTAACTCCACCTCCAGTATACATACCTACCTAACTCCACCTCCAGCGTACACACCTACCTAACTCCACCTCCAGCATACACACCCACCTGCCCCCACCTCCAGCATACACACCCACCTGCCCCCACCTCCAGCATACACACCCACCTGCCCCACCTCCAGCATACACACCTACCTAACTCCACCTCCAGTATACATACCTACCTAACTCCACCTCCAGCATACACACCTACCTGCCCCCACCTCCAGTATACACACCCACCTGCCCCCACCTCCATCATACACACCCACCTGCCCCCACCTCCAGCATACACACCCACCTGCCCCCACCTCCAGCATACACACCCACCTGCCCCCACCTCCAGCATACACACCTACCTGCCCCCACCTCCAGCATACACACCTACCTAACTCCACCTCCAGCATACATACCTACCTAACTCCACCTCCAGTATACACACCTACCTGCCCCACCTCCAGCATACACACCCACCTGCCCCCACCTCCAGCATACACACCCACCTGCCCCCACCTCCAGCATACACACCCACCTGCCCCCACCTCCAGCATACACACCCACCTGCCCCCACCTCCAGCATACACACCTACCTGCCCCCACCTCCAGCATACACACCTACCTAACTCCACCTCCAGTATACATACCTACCTAACTCCACCTCCAGCATACACACCCACCTGCCCCCACCTCCAGTATACACACCCACCTGCCCCCACCTCCAGCATACACACCCACCTGCCCCCACCTCCAGCATACACACCCACCTGCCCCCACCTCCAGCATACATACCTACCTAACTCCACCTCCAGCATACACACCCACCTGCCCCCACCTCCAGTATACACACCCACCTGCCCCCACCTCCAGCATACACACCCACCTGCCCCCACCTCCAGCATACATACCTACCTAACTCCACCTCCAGTATACACACCCACCTGCCCCCACCTCCATCATACACACCCACCTGCCCCACCTCCAGTATACACACCCACCTGCCCCCACCTCCAGCATACATACCTACCTAACTCCACCTCCAGCATACACACCTACCTAACTCCACCTCCAGTATACACACCCACCTGCCCCCACCTCCAGCATACACACCCACCTGCCCCCACCTCCAGCATACATACCTACCTGCCCCCACCTCCAGCATACACACCTACCTGCCTCCACCTCCAGCGTACACACCTACCTGCCTCCACCTCCATCATACACACCCACCTGCCCCCACCTCCAGCATACACACCCACCTGCCCCCACCTCCAGCATACACACCAACCTGCCCCCACCTCCAGCATACACACCCACCTGCCCCCACCTCCAGCATACACACCTACCTAATTCCACCTCCAGTATACATACCTACCTAACTCCACCTCCAGCATACACACCTACCTAACTCCACCTCCAGCATACACACCTACCTGCCCCCACCTCCAGCATACACACCCACCTGCCACCACCTCCAGCATACACACCTACCTGCCCCCACCTCCATCATACACACCCACCTGCCCCCACCTCCATCATACACACCCACCTGCCCCCACCTCCAGCATACACACCCACCTGCCCCCACCTCCAGCATACACACCTACCTGCCCCCACCTCCAGCATACACACCTACCTGCCTCCACCTCCAGCGTACACACCCACCTGCCTCCACCTCCATCATACACACCCACCTGCCCCCACCTCCAGCATACACACCCACCTGCCCCCACCTCCAGCATACACACCTACCTGCCCCCACCTCCAGCATACACACCCACCTGCCCCCACCTCCATCATACACACCTACCTGCCTCCACCTCCAGCATACACACCCACCTGCCCCCACCTCCAGCATACATACCTACCTAACTCCACCTCCAGTATACACACCCACCTGCCCCCACCTCCAACATACACACCCACCTGCCCCCACCTCCAGCATACACACCTACCTGCCTCCACCTCCAGCATACACACCTACCTGCCCCACCTCCAGCATACACACCCACCTGCCCCCACCTCCAGCATACACACCAACCTGCCACCACCTCCAGCATACACACCCACCTGCCCCCACCTCCAGCATACATACCCACCTGCCCCCACCTCCAGCATACACACCTACCTAATTCCACCTCCAGTATACATACCTACCTAACTCCACCTCCAGCATACACACCTACCTAACTCCACCTCCAGCATACACACCTACCTGCCCCCACCTCCAGCATACACACCCACCTGCCCCCACCTCCAGCATACACACCTACCTAATTCCACCTCCAGTATACATACCTACCTAACTCCACCTCCAGCATACACACCTACCTAACTCCACCTCCAGCATACACACCTACCTGCCCCCACCTCCAGCATACACACCCACCTGCCACCACCTCCAGCATACACACCTACCTGCCCCCACCTCCATCATACACACCCACCTGCCCCCACCTCCATCATACACACCCACCTGCCCCCACCTCCAGCATACACACCCACCTGCCCCCACCTCCAGCATACACACCCACCTGCCTCCACCTCCAGCATACACACCTACCTGCCTCCACCTCCAGCATACACACCCACCTGCCCCCACCTCCAGTATACACACCTACCTGCCTCTCTTTCCCATAACCTACGACAGTGGTCGGCAAACTGCAGCTCACGAGACACATGCAGCTCTTTGGCCCCTTGAGTGTGGCTCTTCCACAAAATACCACGGCCTGGGCGAGTCTATTTTGAAGAAGTGGCATTAGAAGAAGTTTAAGTTTAAAAAATTTGGCTCTCAAAAGAAATTTCAATCGTTGTACTGTTGATATTTGGCTCTGTTGACTAAGGAGTTTGCCGACCACTGAGCTATGACTCTACTCTGCTCCTTTAATGCCAGGATCCAAGGTCAAGGGAACAACACTGCACTTGTTACCTCGTGAATGCAGCAATGTCCCCTAATCACCTCACACTGCAGGTGAGCGAGGCTGTGGAAATCACTGCCCCACCGAGGGCCCTTGTCTGAAGCTCTGGCTCCTAGAAAGCATCCCAGGCGTCCCGCATACCTGCCTGCCCCACCTCCAAACTGCAGCTCGACCCCTTCTGAGCAGTTCAGCCAGTTCTGTTCCTCAGATGAGCGTTCACCAAACATAGGTGTTTCTAGGAGTTATTACTCCATCTCATCCAATCCCTGCTCCTTGGTCGCCATCTATGTTCCCCAGGGCAGGGGACCTGCAGACAATGGACTGTGTTACCCCTTCCCACCACGAGGGGGCGCCCACGCCCAGAGGCAGGGGCACGGGGAGTCAATTCTCACCTTTCCCCCCTCAGCTTTGAGTTACTAAACACAAAATAGAGCACAGGTTAGTGTCAGACATTTAGCAAATCTCACTCGTGGCTTCATCTTACCCTTTTCCGTCTGCATAAGTTTAAACTGACGGTTAAGCAGCGCCGTGAGGTAACAGAGGTCAGGAAAGGCGGCGTGGGCTGGGGGCCCTGGACCTGTGACCTTCCCCGTGGCACGCCTGCCCGCGGCCACAGACTGTGGCCCCAGCCCACGCCGCCTGGAGGAGGCCGGCTCAGCGCCGGGTGTTCTTAGAGACGCTGGGAATGCACACTCACCTGAAGCCTTTTCACCGGGGAACTGAGTGTTCCCCTCGGGCCGCCAGAAAGCCACCGCCCCAGCCACAGCAGAGCATGGGCCCGGGCTGTGGCTGAGGCTCCCTCTGCTTCCAGCCACAGAGCTGGGCTGGGAAGGGCTTCGGGACGGCCAGGCCCGATCTGCAGCCGCCGCCAGGGAAGGAACCCCGTGGCCGCCCGGCGTCAGTCGGATGAAGGCTGTGCGGTGACAGCTGCCCAGGGGGCAGACAGGGGAGAGCTGTGGCACCCAGGATGCCAAACACCGGGGCAGGCGGCCGCGGCGGGGCCCAGCGCACGGCCTTTAAGTCCTCGGAATCTGGCGGCTCTGCCACCAGCTCGGGCTCTGCCCGCAGCCAGGGCGCCCGGCTTGGCCGTGAACTCGTTCAGCGGCTGCAGGACCGGCGGGGAGGGCCGGCTGGGGCCAGGAAGGAGCTGCCAGCCGCGGCTCCGAGACTTCGTGCTGGAGTTGAAGCAGGAAGCCGTGGCTGTGGGCGGGACTGCGGGGGGACACTGCGGGGAGCCGGGCTGGATCGGTCCGAGGACAGGAGGCCTGGGGAAGGGGCGTGAGGAGGGCCCAGTGCTGCAGTTCCGGGCAGCGGAGGGGGGCCTGGCCCGTCCTGGGGGGGCGGGCGCTGGGCTGGCTGCCCCAGGACAGAAACGGGAGTCCCTTTCACTCTCAGCACAGAGGACAGGGACAGCCGCGGCCTGTGCTCGCTAAGATCAGTTCGGCGGGTCCGCAGCCCCAGAGCCCAGACTGCTCACGCCCGTGCGGACCGCACGCCCAGCACCTGCCCCTTCGCCAGGCGCAGAGATCACGTGGGAGAAGCAACCCCTCACCCATGCATCCCCCACTGAGCTCTGTGTGGGCTCCGTCCTGTTGGATGGCCGACGTCATCCTGCCCCTCACCCTGCGGGCGCCCCCTCCCAGGAGGCTGGCGTGCGGGTGGCCAGGGGGCACCAGCGCGGGGCGGGGTGAGGGGGGGGAGTCGGCCCGGGGGCAGCACAGCCTCGCCCCTCCTCTCAGCAGCAGCCCCGCGGGCATCTGTCCCACCCCCACCTTCACGTCTCCAGCGTGTCCTCGGTGACCTTGAACAAGCCTGGTCCCCGCAGCCGCCCCCACTTTTCCTGCAGCCCAGGCCCCTCCTCCTTCAGAGCAGGTGCGGCCCCAGGCCCCCTGGACTGAGCTCACCTGTGAGGTTTGCAGGGACGTGCGTGGTGCAGGCAGCGGAGAGGGCTTTGGAGAAATCTCCAGGCCCAAGAAATCTCCACACTCACATCGCACTCACACATCACACTCATATCACACTCACATCGCACATCACACTCACATCGCACTCACACATCACACTCATATCACACTCACATCGCACATCACACTCACATCGCACTCACACATCACACTCATATCACACTCACATCGCACATCACACTCACATCGCACTCACATCACACTCACATCGCACATCACACTCATATCACACTCACATCACACTCACATCACACTCACATCACACTCACATCGCACTCACATCACACTCACATCGCACATCACACTCACATCGCACTCACACATCACACTCACATCACACTCACATCGCACTCACAACACACTCACATCATCGCACTCACATCGCACTCACACATCACACTCACATCGCACTCACATCGCACTCACACATCACACTCACATCGCACTCACATCGCACTCACACATCACACTCACATCGCACTCACACATCACACTCACATCACACTCACATCGCACTCACAACACACTCACATCATCGCACTCACATCGCACTCACACATCACACTCACATCGCACTCACACATCACACTCACATCACACTCACATCGCACTCACAACACACTCACATCATCGCACTCACATCGCACTCACACATCACACTCACATCGCACTCACATCGCACTCACACATCACACTCACATCGCACTCACATCGCACTCACACATCACACTCACATCGCACTCACATCGCACTCACACATCACACTCACATCACACTCACACATCACACTCACATCGCACTCACATCGCACTCACATCGCACTCACACATCACACTCACACATCACACTCACATCACACTCACATCGCACTCACACATCACACTCACATCGCACTCACACATCACACTCACATCACACATTGCACTCACACATCACACTCACATCGCACTCACATCACACTCACACATCACACTCACATCACACTCACATCACACTCACATATCACACTCACATCGCACTCACATATCACACTCACATCGCACTCACACATCACACTCACATCGCACTCACAACACACATCACACTCACATCATCGCACTCACATCACACTCACATCGCACTCACATCGCACTCACAACACACTCACATCACACTTGCACGCGCACACACACACACACACACACACACAGCAAAACCAGCACATCACAAAGTGGACCTGGCCCCCGTGGGGAGCTGCTGTCTGGGGGCCCCATCCTTTCTCTGTTCTCTCTGAGGGACCACCTGGAATGGGGGGTACTGAAGGCTTCTTGACCACTCACCCCGTAAGACTCCCCTCCATGGGGCTGCCCTCCATGCCCACCTCCCGTAACAGAAAGCGTCCCTCCGGAGAAGCCAGCCCCTCACACCTGGACGCATAGGCGCTCACTCGCTCACTAATGACCTGTTTGGATCTTTCTCACTCGTGGGCACCAGGTCATAAAAAAGCTCAGTTTGGGACATCTATTTTGAGTTTCTAAGTCAAAAATGATAGAAGAAAATAACATGTTAGAAGGTGTCTACAGCTGAATTGTCCTGAAATGAACCCCTTTCATAGGTGAGGATAAATCTCAATGTCAAAAGCTGCTTTCTGCTCTGGCCAGTGTGGCTCAGTGGATAAAGTGTCAGCCTGCAGACTGAAGGGTCCCGGGTTCGATTCCGGTCAGGGCACACGCTTGGGTTGTGGGCTCGATCCCCAGTGTGGGGCCTGCAGGAGGCAAATGATCAGTGATTATCTCTCATCATTGATGTTTCTCTCTCTCTCCCTCTCCCTTCCTGTCCCTCTGAAATCAATAAAAAAATATTTTTTAAAAAAACCTGCTTCCTGTTCTGGCCAGTGTTGCTCAGTGGATAGAACATCAACCCACAGACTGAAGGGCCCTGGGTTCGATTCTGGTCAAGGGCACGTACCTCAGTTGCAGGCTCGATCCCCAGCCCTGGTCAGGGCATGTGCGGGAGGCAACCAATCGATGTGTCTCTCTCACATCAATGTTTCTCTCTGTCTCTCCCCCTCCCTTCCACTCTCTCTAAAAATCAATGGAAAAATATCCTTGGGTGAGGTTTAACAACAACAACAAAAAACCTTGCTTCCTTGTTCCCCGGCCCCCAGGCCCCCCGGCGCCTCCCAGAAAACACTGCTGCAGTCGCTTCAGATCCGGCGACTCTATTCAGCAGCAGCCCGTCCACTCGGGCCCGCAGGCGGCCCGCTGACCGGAACGCCAGAGAGCAAACAGCCTGCTTTGCCCTACATTTTCTGAATGTAGCATTTCTCCCCGATTCCGGAGTTTGTTTGGGCCCATAAACAACTGCTTGCCATGAATATTTATGGGTCTGGCCCGAGTCCGTGAGGCTCAGTGGACAGAGCATTGGCCTGTGGACTGAAGGGTCCCGGGTTTGATTCTGGTCAGGGCACATGCCCGGGTTGTAGGCTCGATCCCCAGTAGGGGGCGTGCAGGAGGCAGCTGATCCATGACTCTCTCTCATTATTGGTGTTTCTCTCTCTCTCTCTCCCCCTTCCTCTTTGAAATCGATAAAAAAATATATTTTAAAAAATATTTATGGCTCTGTTTTGATACCTAAGTACAAACTCACTCAAGACAGCTTTTCCAGAAACTTGAACTCTTCACTGGCACGTCACAGGGACATGCAGGCGGCTTCGCACGGGGCGGCCCCGCGAGCCGTGCGGGCCTAAAGGGGGACTGAAGGTCAGGCCTTGCTTATTTACTTTTTGGATTTTCTTTTTTTATATTTTTTTCCAGTTGCAGGAGACATACACATGATATTAGTTCCAGGGGTACAACTCAGAGGGTAGACATTTATGTGTCTCATGAAGTGATCACCCCGACATTCGCAATGTCCGCCTGGCCCCAGGCGTGTCCCTAGAATGATACTGACTGCGCGCCCTGCGCTGTGCGAACATCCCGTGACTGTTCTGGAACCCCCAACCTGTCCCCCTCAATCCTTCCCCTTTTCCACCCCCACCCCCATCGCTCTGTCTGTCTGTGAGTCTGTCCGTTTACTTTGCCTTTTAGATTGCACACGGAAGCGGCGTCCTGCGGAGGATGCCTTCATTTAAGACGTAACTGCACGGGGCTGCGACGCGCTGAGCTGGTTACCGTCGGTGCGCGCGCCCGGTCAGCCCGCCCCTCTCCAGCCCCGTCCTCCCCAGCCGCCCGCTCCAGGCCCAGCACCCCCACGGCCGCGGCCGTGCTGTGTCCCCATCCTCGGGGCTCAGCCAGGGTCCTGTGAGCCACGGCCCCCGAGGCAGCGGGGAGGACTCAGGAGGCAGGGGCTGCGCTGAGGGCCCCCCTACGGGGCTTCAGGCGGAGGCAAAGCAGCCGGACACGGGGCTCCGGGCAAGGAACCCGCGGGTGCGCTAGCCTCTCGGTCAGGACGCTGGCCGCTCACACCCCTCGGGGGGCCCGGCCTCCACGGCGGCCTGGGCCCCACGTCTGAATCTCCCAGGTAATAAAACGCACAGCAAACAAAACCTCGCCTCCTCCGTCCACATCGAGCCCAGAGCAGATTCAGCCCGTCCAGCTGCCCGCACTCGATGCGTGACTTCCCGTTGGACGTCAGCCCGCTCCTCCTGTGGTGCTCTCCCTGCGCCTGCTCCCCGCCCTCCACCTCCGTCCTCCCAACAGACGGCCTTCTCGCAGTCAGACCGGGGCCTCGGAGATGGTTGCTTTTTTAAAAATGTTTTTATTGATCTCAGAGAGGAAGGGAGAGGGAGAGACATCCATGATGAGAGAGAATCACGGATCAGCTGCCCCCGAGCCCACAACACGGGCCTGTGCCCTGACCGGGAATGGAACCCGGGACCCTTCAGGCCGCAGGCCGACCCTCTATCCACTGAGCCACACGGGCCGGGCTCAGAGTCTCCCTCTGACCTGTGCACATTCACTCTGTAAAGCCCACGTGCCGTGCTCGCTCACTCTAACAACGAGGACGCGGTGAAGGCTTCGTAAACAGGCCGGTTCAGTGGCGCTCGGCTACTCATGGAACCCCGGCTCTGGGCTGGGTGTCCCTTTCACGTGGGGCTTCCCGAGGGGCACTCAGTGCCCACCCCCCACCTGTAACCCCACGAGCTCCCTCCGGGCAGCGGGAGGCCTTTCCCAGAAGTGGGTGCAACAGCTCTCCCCACACCTCGCAGCCAACGCAGCCCCCAGGGCGCCAGCTCCCCCCCCCATCTCCTCAGTGCCCCCAGGAGCCCATGGCCACCCCCTCCGGCCGGCCCTCCCTGAGGCAGCGGCGAGCCCTGAGTGCGGGCTGTCTGGACGGCGCGGCCTGTCCGCCTCGCAGAGCCCCTCACCCTGGGCAGCCTCCTGCGTCTGCTCGGGGCTGGTGCCTGCCCAGCGCTGCCCACTCCATCGGCCTTCATCCTGTGTCCAGGGCAGCGGGAAAGCCAGGAATTAGGGGCCTGCCGTGGGCATCGAGCCCAGAGCAGATTCAGCCGGTGACTTCTCGTAGGAAAACCATCCGCTCCTCCTGTGGTGCTTTCGCTGCGCCTGCTGCCCCCCTCCCCACAACGAACACCTTCCCCCTCCCAACAAAAGGCCTTCCGGGCCAACCGGCCATTTTCACATGCAAATGCCTGCTGTTTACCGCCCTGCAGTGTGACTGTGGTTTTTACATTGAAGGGGGGGGGCAGGCTTTACCCCACACACACACACCTGGGGTCCCCGAGATTAAGATTTCGCTTCTAATTATCATTTCCTTTTGGTGCTAATGTGTTTGTTCCTAATTAGTGCCACTCACTGACCCGGTGTAAGCCGGATTGAAAGACAGTCCTTTGATTTTCCTGGTTTCAAAGACACAAAGAATTTCTCACTTTGAAAGTCCCCGCGGAGCTCTGGGTGAGGAATGCATGGCCTGGGGGGGGGGGGGGCTGCACCCCCCTGGGAGCCCCGGCCTCAGAGCTCTGGTGACTGCCTTTGGGGAGCATCCCCGGTGCCCCCCCAGGACACACCCTGCAGCCAGGAGGGTTCTGGGTGTGTGACAGGGCGGCTGCGGAGGCAGGTGCAGGGACAGAGGCCGTGTTTGCGGTCAGCCAGCAGGATGGCTCATCGGCGCCCCGCCTCCCCTGTGAGCGGGGCTACGTGACGGCCGGCGCTGCCGCTGCCGGAAGCTACACCATGAAGCCTCCCCTAGACAGCGTGCCAGGCGCCGGCCCCGTTCTGGCAGGTCTTCAGAGAAACCATCTTCTGCAGCGGGGAGCCCCCACGAGGCGGGAGCGCCTACAGAAACCCACGTGCTCCCCCGGAACTGCGCGTGGGAAGCCGCAGGGGCAGGGCCCTCCGCCGTGCGTCCACGCGGCCTCCCCACGGCTCACATCACACCCCTTATCTGTATCAGAGGCAAGAGCCAAAAGAGCCAGTCTTAGCTAAAGTCAAACACAATAACGGGCTTTTGAAATATATTTGGAAAAAAACAAAAACCCAGATGTTTCCACCGGCCGCTATCATCTTCATGCCCTGTTGTCAGCAGCACAGCAACTCCTCCCCTGAAGCAGCGAGGAACCAGCTGGGCTTCTCCGGGGCTTGAGCGCGGCCTTCGGTCAGAATCGGACGTGCAAGGTGGGCAGATGGGAGCCCGACTCAGCGCCGAGCTCAGGACGATGGTCGGTGCGTTAGGGTCTTCTCTGTCTGACCCAGTCATGTGAGGGAAGAGTCCCCGAGGCCCTGGGCGCCTACTAACCTGTCTGCGGCTTGTTTTCTCATCCGTAAAAGGAGAATGAAACGCCGGCCTCTTGGGAAGGAGTGAGAAGATGTTCACCAAGCACAGAGCCACGTAGCAGCCCGTGGACGTGACCTGAGCCACAGGGCGGGGCCGCATCCTGTGGGTCGTGGGACCTGACTGCCCTGCTTTGCTGAGGCCACGGCTCCAAGTCAGGAAGGGACTCGAGAGAGCACACCGGATGAAACGAAAGATCTTCCACAAGACGCAGGCGTCCGTGGAGGAATCTCTCTCTCAAATATTCACACAGAACATTAGCCATTTTAACCCTTTGCACTCACTTGCTTTTTTCTCGATTCTTTATTCTAATGCTAACCGTGTTGAGTCACACTCGACATCCGAGTGCAAAAGGTTAAAACCTGAACTTGGACAGTGGCCGGGAGCCGCGTACACCAGCAACGTTACGTCCGGATGGGTCTGGGACAGTCACGGCAAAGGGCGCTCAGCCGGGCGTCCGTGCGGGGCTCTGCCAGGAGCTACAGGCTCCGAAAGGGAGCCGCCTGAGTGCGCCCGGGACTCCGCGGCGGACAGCCAGGCCTGCCTCTGGGCGGAGCAGTGGACACTCACGGCTTTGTTCTGCTGCTCGGTATCCCATCCTCATAAACACAGGGCGCTGCCATTCAATAACAGTAAGTTAGATTAGACTAAATACATTCAGAAGATGACTCTTAAGAGCAATATAATTTCCGTTCCCTTCATTCTGGTACATTTTACTTTTGCTTTATTTTTATTTTCGTTGTTGTTAATCCTCACCCGAGGATATTTTCCCATTGATTTTGAGAGAGAGCGAAAGAGAGAGGGAAAGATGGAGAGAAATATGGATGTTGGAGAAACACATCCATTGGTTGCCTCCTGCACGAGCCCCAACTAAGGCCCAGGCCCGGGATGTGCCCGCAACCGAGGACCATGTGCCCTTGAACAGACTCGAACCCGGGACCCTTTGGTCCACAGGCCGACGCTCTATCCACTGAACCAAACCAGCCAGGGCTTGGTGCATTTTATTGATCAACAAAAGCTGGCCACACAGGCCTCTTCACTGTCACCCCAAACGTGTGGAATCTTACCCAAGAACTTCCGACGTCACAGCCACTGCAAAAGGAGAAATCAGTAGATTCCTTTAAATAGCTGAAGCGAGGAGTGGGGTGGGGCGTAAGCGGACAGAATTGATACTGTCTTGCAAACAGCAAATGTATTCTCCCTTTCATAGATAAATTCCTACCTGATGCATGTGTGTCGTGACCTGCACGACAGGTGAATATCTGTAAACTTTGTAAGAATCAGGGGGAAGGAATAAAGGAAGGGAGAGGCTGACAATTTTGACCACCAACTTACGAATAAAGTAAAACAATATGCTCTCTGGCATGTGGAGGTCCCACTCCAGCCGGGAGGAAAGGCGTGGCCACGGGTGACACAGGGGACCTCGCCCGTCACCAGAGAGGGACGGACCTGCAGGCTGGAGCCACGCAGCCTCACGGCCAGGAGAGGGAAGCCCTCGAAGCTCATGGGGGGTGACGAGGGAAGGAACACGTGTTCATCCTGTGACGTGTGTTTTGACCATCAGATTGTCAAAGACAAAAACGAGTGAGCCCTAGCTGGTTTGGCTCAGCGGACGGAGCGTCGGCCTGCAGACCGAAGGGTCCCGGGTTCGATTCCGGTCAAGGGCACATGGACCTCGGTTGCAGCTCCTCCCCGGCCCGGGGCCCACTCAGGGCTCATGCAGGAGGCATCCAATCAGCGTGTCTCTCTCACATCGATGTTTCTCTCTGTCGCAGGCCCTGACCGTGGGGACAACTCAGCACCATGTACTGACATTCAGGGTGCACAGTGCAACCCAGTCCTGCCTGGCTCTCGTCCTGAGCATGAAGAAGTGGGAGCGAGGGAGACACCCGCAAAGCAGGATGGGCCGCCAAGGAGTTAGATCTCCGCAGCCAGTGAGCAGCTGTCTGTGCCGTTTCATCCCGAATGCTCCGTGGGAAACAGAAGACACGGAGCCGCGCGTGGGTGTAAGTGGCAGCGTGGGGCAGCCGAGCACGCACAGAAGGACCTTGTCTCCCTTTCCCAGGCTCCGGTGGGGACGCTCTAGGAGGCGCACTGTGCTGTGACTGACAGGAAGTGGGGAAGTAACAGTGTGTACGTGGGAGCCACACCCTGCCCACGCCTATCCCCGCGGGACTGCCAGGCCCCCCAGCCAGGACCCCCTCTAGCCAGGCCCCCGGAAGACAGGCCCCTCATCAGCCAGGCCCCCCATCAGCCAGGACCCCTCCAGCCAGGCCCCCCTCCAGTCAGGTCCCCTCCAGCCAGACCTCCTACCAGCTGGGTCACCTCCAGCCAGACCCCCCACCATCCAGGCCCCCCGCCATCCAGGGCCCCCGTCATCCAGGCCCCCCATCAGCCAGGTCCCCCTCCAGCCAGGTCCCCACTCGCTCTAGCCATGTCCCCTCCAGCCAGGCCCCCCTCCAGTCAGGTCCCCTCCAGCCAGGCCCCCCTCCAGTCAGGTCCCCTCCAGCCAGACCTCCTACCAGCTGGGTCACCTCCAGCCAGACCCCCCCACCATCCAGGCCCCCCATCAGCCAGGTCCCCCTCCAGTCAGGTCCCCACTCGCTCTACCATGTCCCCTCTAGCCATGTCCCCTCCAGCCAGGCCCCCCTCCAGTCAGGTCCGCTCCAGCCAGACCTCCTACCAGCTGGGTCACCTCCTGCCAGACCCCCCCCACCATCCAGACCCCCCACCATCCAGGTCCCCCTCCAGCCAGGTCCCCACTCACTCTAGCCATGTCCCCTCCAGAGCTGCTGACCTGGCCGGCTGGGGCTGATGGGGTGCCTGCCAGCCCCGCCTCTCCGGGCTCAGGGGATGGGGATCAGGACCAAACGCCCCTAAATCTGCTATGGACTGTGGTGATGTAACTTTGGGTCATCTGGCATTTCATTTGGGGGATTTTATTCAACTTAAGTTTTACTTTGTTTTTCTCCAAAGAAAATCTGGTCATGTCACCACTCCATGTACACAGGTCGCCGCTGTCCAAGGGAGGGAGCCAGTCTTCCTATCAAGGCCAACAGGCCTCACCGGCCTCAGCTAAGCCTCTGCTCAGCCTGCACCCCTACACACTCACTGCCACACTCACACACACTCACACTCGCACACACTCACTCACACTCTCACATTCACACACTCACTACCACTCACACTCACTACCAAACTCACACTCACACTCACTACCACACTCACTCACCCACACTCACTGCCACACTCACACACACTCACTCTCACACACTTACACTCACACACTCACTACCACACTCACTCACACTCGCACACACTCACTCTCACACACTCACTACCACACTCTCACACACACTCACACTCACTACCACACACACTCACTTGCACACTCACTCACACTCGCACACTTGCTCACACACTCACTACCACACTCACACACTACCACATTCACACACACTCACACACACTACAACACTCACACTCACACACATACCCACACACTCACTCACACTCACACTTATATACACACACATTCACACACACATTCACATACATTCACACACTCATACTCTCACACTCATTCACACACTCACATTCACACACTCATGCTCTCACACTCATTCAAACACACACATACATGCGCACACTCATACTCTTACACTCATTCACATACATGCGCACACTCATACTCACACTCATTCACACACTCACATTCACACACTCATTCACACACACACACACACTCATACTCTCACACACACTCACACTTGGTGCACAGTCTGCTGAGGTTGCAGGGCTGCCCTCCCTCTCCTCACGGAGCCCTCCCCACACGTGTGCTGTTGTCCCGTTTTATTGGGTCTAAATGCTCATTCTCCGCTCTGAACAGGAACCTGTCAGCCAGGCGGCCCGTATTTACCTGGAACACTGTGTCCCACCCCTCACCTCAGTGAGGACACGGCTCTGAGAGGGTTCCCATCAGCTCACCGCACAGGGCGTTAGACCAGCATTTCCCAGCAAGAATGATGACTCCGAGTGGAATGAAACGAAAGGTTTCATTATAAAAGTGCATCCCGAACAAACCTGACTCTGAGGTCTGAGAACAGCTGTGGGGGCCCAGCCCTGCGAGGGGCCGCTCCCCGGGGAGGTCGGGCAGCTGTCTGTGCACGGGGCTAGGGAGGGCGCCAGGCGGGGGAACACGGCGCTTCTGGAAAGAGGGGGGCTCCTGGTCAGCGGGGAGCTGGCCACAGACGGAGGCCTGAGCTCACCCTGTGGCGGGCAGTGCGGCCGGCCCGGGAACAGGGCAGGAGGGAGCGGGAGCGGAGGGGTCAGGCTGATGACTGGCCGGATGCTGATGCGCATTTGTTGGAGCTTTCCCTGTGTTTTCCTCCCTCCCGAACCTGGACCACAGGGCGAGCAGTGAACCCCATTTAAAATAAATAAATAAAACAAAAGGAGCAGGTTGGGGTGAACATTTGGAAAATAAAAGAGGCTGGGACACCCTGCCTGCAGCCTGGGGTTGTATTTGAGAAGGTTGTCCCCGAGATCAGCACCCTGGGCCACTCTGAGCGCCGGACTGGGCCTGGCGGGGGGAGCGCCCTTCGTGTCACAGAGGAAAAGGGAATCAAGAATGCCAGGGGGGAGGGATGCCAGTGGGGGGAGGGATGCCAGCGGGGGGAGGGATGCCAGTGGGGGGAGGGATGCCAGCGGGGGGAGGGATGCCAGTGGGGGGAGGGATGCCAGTGGGGGGAGGGATGCCAGCGGGGGGAGGGATGCCAGCGGGGGGAGGGATGCCAGTGGGGGAGGGATGCCACTGGGGGGAGGGATGCCACTGGGGGGAGGGATGCCAGTGGGGGGAGGGATGCCAGTGGGGGAGGGATGCCAGTTGGGGAGGGATGCCAGTTGGGGAGGGATGCCAGTTGGGGAGGGATGCCAGCGGGGGCAGGGATGCCAGTGGGGGAGGGATGCCAGCAGGGGGAGGGATGTCAGGGGGGGGAGGGATGCCACTGGGGGGAGGGATGCCAGCGGGGGGAGGGATGCCACGGGGGGGAGGGATGCCACTGGGGGGAGGGATGCCAGCGGGGGGAGGGATGCCAGGGGGGGGAGGGATGTCAGGGGGGGGAGGGATGCCAGGGGGGGAGGGATGCCAGGGGGGAGGGATGCCAGGGGGGGAGGGATGTCAGGGGGGAGGGATGCCAGTGGGGGAGGAATGCCAGTGGGGGGAGGGATGTCAGGGGGGGGAGGGATGCCAGCGGGGGGAGGGATGCCAGCGGGGGCAGGGATGCCAGCGGGGGGAGGGATGCCAGGGGGGGAGGGATGCCAGGAGGGAGGGATGCCAGGGGGGGAGGGATGCCAGGGGGGGAGGGATGTCAGGGGGGAGGGATGCCAGGGGGGGAGGGATGTCAGGGGGGAGGGATGCCAGGGGGGGAGGGATGCCAGGGGGGGAGGGATGTCAGGGGGGAGGGATGCCAGGGGGGGAGGGATGCCAGGGGGGGAGGGATGTCAGGGGGGAGGGATGCCAGGGGGGAGGGATGCCAGGGGGGGCAGGGATGCCAGGGGGGGAGGGATGCCAGCGGGGGGAGGGATGCCAGCGGGGGGAGGGATGCCAGGGGGGGAGGGATGCCAGGGGGGAGGGATGCCAGGGGGGAGGGATGCCAGTGGGGGAGGGATGCCAGCGGGGGAGGGATGCCAGCGGGGGAGGGATGTCAGGGGGGAGGGATGCCTGTTGGGGGAGGGATGCCAGCGGGGGCAGGGATGCCAGCAGGGGGAGGCAGTGGGCCTTAAGTTGGGGATGAGACAAAGCCCTGATCCTGGCCTGGGGCCCTCGGCGAGGGCTCAGCGGGTGACTGGGGCGGGCAGAGGCAGCCCCCTCCCCCCTGTTGGCCAGGACCGGGAGGCTCAGAACCTTAACACAGGGGTTTGGAAGAGAAGCCAGAATGTGTGGCCCGTTCAGGGCAGCCCGCAGGGCCAGCAGCCTGGTGAGGATGTGGACTTTATCCCAAAGGCCAGGCCACGTTTCAGACGAGGAGATAACAGGATCAAAGCTGAGACTCACAGACCCCCAGCCGCTCCGGGGACAGCCCGGGAGGCAGAGGGGGCTAGCGGGCCGGACCCCCCGCGGGAGGAAACCTGGCGGGGCCTGGACGCCGAGGCCTCATTCCTAGGGAACGTCCTGCTAAAGGCTCCTTCTCTCTCTGAACAGCACCCGCTCCGCCAAGGGGCCGCGTGCCAGCGCCCAGGCCCGGGACATTGTTGCCCGCGAACAGAGCCGCAAAGACGTGCGTTTTCCTCCCATATATTCCGGGGGGGGGGGGGGGGGGCGGGGCGCACTGCGAGGACACGTGCCGTGACCGGGAGTGCGCCTTCTCCATAAACTCTCCTCAGTGCTGACAGGAAGGGGAGGAATAACAATGCAGGAAGCAAAGGGCACATCCCGGGGCTCGGGGTGCCCCGCACCCCCTCCCCCAGCCCTAGGTCTGACCGCTTTCCTGACAAACCCAGTGTCCCCAGCATGCCCAGTCCTGCCTGCACACCGACGCTCACTGGGCACCTGCTTCGAACTCAGGGCGAGCTGGGAGGCCCGGGAAGAAGGGCACACGGAACCGCGAAAGACAAACCCGCCTGAAGGGCGCCCGGCTGCTCGGTCCAGAGAGGCCCCCCCCCCCCGCCCAGCGCGACCGTCCGGGCGGAGGTCAAACTGCCCGCCGCTGGCAGAAAACACAACCAGGTGCGCGCACAGAGGCTGTCCTCCTGACGGCACCTCACCGCGTGTCCGCATCATGATTTACCGTGAACATGTTAGGTATCGGCTCACACGCGTGCACACAGGTCTCCATGTATCTAGTCACAGGATTCATTCGGCGCCCGTGAGGGGCCGGGCGCCGGCGGCGGAGGCTGGGGAAGCGGAGGCCCGGGCTCTGGGGGAAGGTGTGCACCTGACCGCGTCCCTGACTTCCTGGCCCTCCGCCAGCGAGGCCTGGCTGGACGGCGCTGGGGCTCTTTAAATGGCTGAGAACTCCAGTTACTATTTCTTTCCAAATATATTTCATTGATCTCAGAGAGGGAGGGAGAGGGAGAGGGAGACAGGAACATCAACGATGAGAGAGAAGCATGGACCGGCTGCCTCCTGCACGCCCCGACTGGGGATGGAGCCTGCAACCCGGCCTGTGCCCTGACCGGGAATCGAACCTCGACCTCCTGGTTCATAGGTCGACGCTCAGCCACTGAGCCACGCTGGCCAGGCACATAACCATTTTTAACATCATAAATGACATTTGCTACTCCTTTCTCACCACTCATGCAAGATGGCGATTTGGGAAACACCGAGGTTTAAGAAGAAAGTAACAAACCATCCACCTATTGTTAACGATGAACCTCCCGCCTCCCGTCTGCTCTCGGTCCCTCGCCCACCGCAGCCAAGTCACCCGAGGTCTGTCAGCTCTGGGTCTCACACACACTCACCCCCGCCCCCCACTCTGAGGGGCCCCATGCAGTATACACGCCCGTTCACACCCCACCTACCCCATCCACGCACCTCCACACGGAGCCAGTGGTTTTCACAGGGTTCAGATGATGTCACGCACACACAGACTGCCTTCTACTTGTTTATACGGCACTAGAGGCCCGGTGCACGAAATTCACCCAGGGCCGGCCTCCGCACCTGGCCGTCCCGGCTGCCTTGCCGTAGCTCCAGCTGCCGAGGCCCTCACGGCTGGCTGCCTTGCGGCCCCACCCCCCACCCGTGTCCACGCCACACACCCCGGTTCCCCGGTTCCACAGACCCCCCCAACCCCCCGCTACCGCCGATTGATCAACCCGCAGAGGCCAGTGGCCCGGGCCTCCCTCTTTGGGGCAATCGCGGAGCTCCTCAATGGATCGCCCCGCTGGCCGGTGGCCTAGGCCTCCCCCTGCAGGGCGATCGTGGGGCAATAGTGGGCCCCCAACCAATCGCATCGCACCCGCCTTGGCTGGCCTGGCGCCAGTGCATGTCATAGTGTGGTCGTCCGGAAGGTCGTCCGGACGGTCATTCTGCTGTTCAGTCCCTCAGTCGATTTGCATATTATGCTTTTATTATTATAGATGACTAATTTTTTAATCCTCACCAGAGGGTGTTTTTTCCAATGATTTTTAGAGAGAGTGGAAGGGAGGGAGGTGTGGGGGGAGAGAGAGCAACATTGATGTGAGAGAGACACATCGAGGAGGCGGGAGCAAACCCGTGACCCAGATACGTGCCCTTTGACCAGGAATGGAACCCGTGACCCTTTGGTGCCCGGGCTGAAGCTCTAACCACTGAGCTCACCAGCTCGGGCCAGGATCCCTCCTACTGTGGAGGCAGATGACTGCTCGGCAGCCCACGAGGACCCGCTGCCCCGCAGGCACCCGCGGCACCTGCCCCCCGTGGTTGTTCCGAGCAGTGACGCCCGCGCCATCCGCCTGAACGCGTCGTCACCCCGTGTTCACGGCCGAGCACGGTCGGCCTGCGGCTCTGGCCGGCCGCGGGGTGTCGGGGTGTTCCCAGCAGGAGGCCTCACGGAACGTGCCCACAGCCCAGCACAGAGCGCTGTGAGCCGCGTGCCACGGGCATGCACCGCCACAGACACACGCTCGGCTCTGAGGTCACGGGTCCTCGGCCGCACAGGACGCCTGCCGGGATGTGAGCCGGACAGTGCGTCTCAGCCCAGAGCCCAGAACAGAGGGCCCCGCCGCCTCGGCTCCCTCTGTGTCTCTGTCTCTGTCTCTCTGTGCGTGTGTCTCTGTGCGTGTGTCTCTCTGTGCCCGTGTCTCTGTGCCTGTGTCTCTCTGTGCCCGTGTCTCTGTGCGTGTGTCTCTCTCTGGCTCTGCAGGACTCCTCCAAGACTCCAGCCAAGACAAATCATCTGCCATTAATGTCACCCCAAGGCAGTGACAAGAGTGGGCGTCAGTCACCAGCCCTCCCAGGCCCTGCGGAAGGACGGCCTCCCGGCGCCCCGCTGGACGCTGGGACCCGCCCTCAGGGGGACGCACGAGCAGCCACACACCTCGTGGGCCCCTCTCTCCACGCAGCAGCCTCCCCTGCAAACCACAGCCGCTGTCACAGGTTCTCTTTCCTGTTTCTTGGAGATGAATTCGGCAGCCGTGGCGTGACGTCAGGGAAGGGCTGTCAAATATCCCCGTTGGCAACACCTGGAACTGAACCGTCAGCGTTTCGTGCAAATGGCGCCCAGGCCGGGCACCCACTGGCGTGCGGGTCGGGAAACAGCGAGAGCCGTCGCCGCCCGGCCGGCAGGGCGCAGGGGCTGAGCGTCGGCCTCGGAACCAGGAGGTCAGGGTTCGATTCTGGTCAGGGCACAGGCCCGGGTGCGGGCTCCATGGGGGAGGGGGGCGTGCAGGAGGCAGCCGGTCCATGATTCTCTCATCATGGATGTTTCTCTCTCCCTCTCCCTTCTCTCTGAAATCAATAACATTCTTTAAAAAGAGTTAAAAAGGAAATGAATGTCCCACAGTAACAGGAGTGATGTGCACAGTAAAACAACGGAAGACTTGTTCTCCGCTTTATTGGTTTTCATGTCTGTGTTTTAATAAGCACGAGCCCCTTCTTTACCGGAAAGCCGCGGCCTGCGAAGCTGCTGTCCAGTAGGCGGCGCTGGGGAGAGAGGGGGCCGCGGGCCCTGAAAGAAGAGCCACGGGAGCCCCGACTAAGCCGGCTCCCACCTCCAGCCTCTGCCCACCCACACGCCGCACCACCGGCGGTCACCGCGGGGCAGGCGCTCTCTCCTGGTGCCGCGCCCGGAACACGGTCTTCCCGCCGAGCTCAGGGCCGCCCTGGGCCGGTGACAGGCAGGCCCGGTGCAACCACCAGGAAGGGCCGCTGCGCCCACCCGGGGGCCTGTGCACTCCCCGCAGGTCCAGCAGCGCCCGCGGGCACCCTCCCCCAGAGAAAGCGTGCGTCTCCTCGGAGAGACTGCAGCTCGGCCTCCTCGCCGAGGGAAACCGAGTCGCCAGTGTGAGCTGTTGGGTTCGTCATCTCGAGAAGCCAGGAATGAGTTCCCAGACAAGGGAGGGCAAGCAGAAGGGCAGCGGCACTTACTACAGCGACAGGAACAACGCCCGCAGCCCACGAGGGGTCCCAGCCGGCCCGCAGCCGCTCACTCGTCCGGGGGCGTTTTCTGCTCTTGGCCTCGACGGCTCTTTCAAAAAGCGCCAGCACCCGCCGGCCCTCTGCCCGCTCTCAGTCCGCTCCTGGGTCCGGGCGGCAGGCTAGGCTGGCCGATCAGCCGCGTCCTGCTCTCGTCCGGCCCACCTGGCTCACCCCCCTCACCTGCCGTCTTCCCTCCCGGCCCTCACCCTGAGCCTGGTCCCATCTGACTCCTCAAAACCACGTGACCAGCTTCTTCCAGCTCCTCCCACAAGTGCTCTGCGCAGACACTCGAAGACCCGTATGTTCACACGCACGTCACATCACGTCATATCACTGGTCTGTCTCGTTTCTTCCTTTTTAATTTTTATTTATTTATTTTTATTATTTATTGATTTCAGAGAACAGGGAGAGGGGGAGAGAGAGAGAAACATCAATGATGAGGGAAAATCATTGATGGGCTGCCTCCTGCACGCCCCACATTGGGGATCAAGCCCGCAACCCGGGCCTGTGCCCTGACCAGGAATCGAACCTGGGGCCCTTCAGTCCGCAGGCCAATGCTCTATCCACTGAGCCACACCGGCCAGGGCTCCAATTTCTTTCCACCTCCAATGTACGTGACCTGTGCCCACAGTATGACCCTGCTGAGTGAACTGGATTACTGAACAGCTTCGAGGAAAATGTCATGGACTCATCCCACAGGAGCCGGATTTGAGCCGCGAGCCGGGGTGCACGGGGCGCAGCCCGAGCAGGCGTGGGAGCTCGTAGGGTGGGTTCACACAGCCCGGGAGCTGCTGGTCTCACTCTCGCTGGGCCCCGGAGGAACACGGACTCGGGGCTCCGTCCCGGGGTGCGCGGCGGGGAGGAGGCTGGGCCTCGGGGAGGACACCTCGCCTGGAAGCGGTGGTAGATATCAGCAACCCCCCCCTCCCTCCCCTCCCAGTGAGGCGGCAGCAGTGGGCCCCTCAGAAGCGGAGGGGCCAGCTTCTCGGGTCCACACACAGACCCGCTGTGTGCTGGGGGTGGAGGCTGCGGGTGAGCTCAGGCTGGAGCTGGCCTGTGGGTGTGCAGTTCCAGCTGGTTCCTGTGAAGTACGGGGGCCATCATCCCGGGCAGAACCTGCTGTTTGGGGTCTGTACTTGTTTGTTTGCTGAAACAATAGAAAGTTATTTTGATTTTCTGAACTTATGTACGCTATCCCAATACTCCACTGATGGTGGTTTGAATGTCCCATTGATTGTGATCTCACTGGTCATCAAAGCACATTCCTGGGACCCACGACAGTTCAATTATCCTAAATTGCCTCAGCAGCTGCAGATAGTGCATTCCTGTTGACTCCGTGATCCCAGAATCTGGACAGCCAATTATTCTAAATTGTCCAGGTGGTCCGTCCCAGGCAATGTGTTTCTGTCGATTCAGTGATTCGTAGATACTTTAGATAACTAACTTGCTCAGTTTCACTTCTGTAAAATCGAGAAACAGGTTCCTCATTCCAGACCCAAAGATGTAATCGGTACCTTTGTGATATTCTGCCAGTATAAGCCAGGCGTGGCAGGCTGTTCGGGGCCGCGAGGCCTGGAGCGCTGTTGCCCCCTCGTATGCCGCCGGCTTTTAATAAACGACTCCATAATCCGACTTTCTGAGGCGTCCTTTGTAAGATGGGGGTACACTACAACACTAAGAAACAACAGACGCAGAAACAACCTTGACCCTCCCCCTTCCCAGCCGAGACTCAGGGAGACCCGTGCAGGGAGGAGGCCCAGAGGCAGCCTCGGCCTCGGCCTCACTGGGACTCAGTATGGTCACCAGAGGGCTCGGACGGGAGGGGGCCCTGGGGGGCTGGAGCCTGGGGGTTGGGGCCTGGGGCTGGGTGGCCCCTGGGTCCCAGAGTCTCTGAGTCACCCAGGGGGGTTCCTGTCACCCGCGTTCCCTCCGCTCTTCCTCAACCGCCTGTGAATCGCCCGTTCTCACCTCTGAGCTCTCCCACCCCACCCCCTTCCTCTCTGCCTTTTGTCCCAAATGTCTCGCATCGCCGCTGAGGCGCCTGGTGTCTTAGGAATTTTCTTGGGTTTATCCTGTCTGTGCGGGCGCCCCAGGCACGTCCTCAGCTTTGATGCTCCCTCCTGGGGGCCGCCTGTTATGTGGGACCAGCAGCCGGAAGCTGAGGAGGCGGGAGGAGGAGCATTGTATCTTCTCGCCGGCACACTGTGCGTGCTAATCTCACGCGTGGCGGCAGGTCCTCTGGTCTGGAGCGCTCACAGACCTTTTCAGAATAACTGAGTGCACGGTGGGGGCCACACCCCCCCGCCCCCCCCCCCCGCCCCGTCCCCTGTGAACACACAGCCCATCGTCTGCCCACAAACGCCTTCACCACCAATTCTCTCTCCTCGCCGTCAGTCTCCCGAGCCCCGGGAGTGGCCTGTGGGCGCACGGCCTCGGGTGGGAGTGGGATTATTCACGACAGCGAAGTTCTGTTCGCTTTCACAGCCGCTGGCCGGTGCCCCCGCCTGCTTTCCGTGAGCGTCTGGATCCCGTCCTGGGGATGTGACTCCAGGTGAAGACACGGGCTGAGGGGACCTGTCACCTTCCAGAGGGCCTCCCTCCAGGGACTGATATAAGGGGACGGGCCCCTGGCCCCTGAGACTGAATGCGGTGCGCTCTCCCCATCACACAGATGCACAGCTGGGGGGTTCTTTCGATCCGTGAGCACGTGTGGGTGTGACAGCACCTAGAACAGCATTCACAGCGAGCATCTGCACTGCGCACACAGCTCCCGCACGCTGGCCACACGTGTCACTCCGTGTGGTACTCGAGGTCCATCCTGAGCTGCAGCTGAATCCGCACGAACGCTGGGCAAGTGCTCGCGGCGGCCGTTTCCCAGCAAACCCCGGCTCCGACAGAGGACGGCCGCGCTGATTGCCGAGCCTTCGTTCCCCTTCGCGAGACGGAGCTCCCCACGTGAGCTGCGTTTCTCACTCTGAGGAGACAGACACACTGCTCATCCTGGGTCTTGGAATTTGGGCGGAAACGTTCCTTTAGAAGGCGAGACGGGGGATGTGGGGGGGCGCGCTGAGTCCAGCGCAGGGGCTGCCTGCGCCCGTTACCTTCCATGGGTCCGAGGGCGGGACCCCGTCGCCTGCAGCGGGTCTGAGAGTGGCCACGTGTGGGACGCAGGCCCATGGAACCACTGCTTTCGGACTGGCACGGCTGGCAGCACAGAGGACCCCGCCCGTGCGCATTCCCGCCAAGACGCGTTCCTACACCCGGCAACGGGCCGCCCGCCCCGCCCCGGCCTCCCCGTCCAGAGCTCAGGGCACTGGCCCCGCTGTCTCCTCTGCCGGAACATTTGCCGGCGCTGCTCCTCCCGGCTCCGCTCCCCAGACGCCAGGCCTGGATCTGGGCCGGGAGGGAAGCCAGCAAGCCACACCCCCGTGCTCCCGCACCTGCCTTCTCCTCGCCCTGATCACTTCCTTATACTTTCAAACTGTGGTAAAACACACAGAACAGCCGGCCCGTGTGGCTCAGTGGTTGAGCATCAACCTATGAACCAGCAGGTCAGGGTCCGATTCCCGGTCAGGGCACAGGCCCGGGTTGCGGGCTCCATCTCCAGTGTGGGGCGTGCAGGAGGCAGCCGATCCATGATTCTCATCACTGATGTTTCTCTCTCTCTCTCTCTCTCTCTCTCTCTCTCTCTCTCTCTCTCTCTCTCTCTTTCTCCCCCCTCCTGAAACCAATAATGAAAAATAGTAAATAAATAAATTCAATTTTTCTTAAATCGCCATCTGATGTGGCTATTTAGCTGCCCGTGCGCCACCACTCACCCACCGACTGGAACATGAGCTCCGTGAAGCAAGGACTTCCTTTGTCACCTTCGTGTCCCCAGAGCCTGCCTCCGACAGGTGCCCAGCAAATACCGCGGGACAAGCCACAGAGCCACGGCGTAAGGGTCTCTGATCCTCGCAGAACTGTTCGCAAACGGAAAGGTAAGAGCGTCGTCGTAGGAATTATTGCACAGGCGACCGGTAACGAACCTTAGGACTCTGAGTGTACAGTTCAGAGCCTGGTCTACATGGGCGACATTGTAACACGTAAACCCACATGTGAGCTCAGTAATGTCAGCTGAGGAATAACGTCCTCACACACATGCTCGGCATCTGTCAAGGCCTTGTGTGTTGTTCCCGTGATCCCCATCTAGCCCGCGTCCTAAACACCCTTAGACAATACAGTGGGTCCTCGGGTGACGTCGGAGATCCGCTCCTAGGGCGACGGGACGCGATTTTCGCCGTCAGTCGGAACCACCTACATGAGCGCCTCCGCCACTCACAGGGAGCAGACGGCAGTGATGAAGTGACACAGTAAGAAAACGTAAAAGGTAACAATTCCTGAGCTTTACTGTGGTAAATAAATAACAGAAACATAAAGCACACCGTACAGACGTCGAAATGACACAAGTTCTTTACATGTAGATAAACGGGAGATGGCGACGTAACCACCAGACAATGTACGTCAAGTCCGACGTAGCCCGAGGACTGCCTTACTGCACTGCGTTGATCACCATGGAAACATCGACCGCCAAGCTTGTAGCCGTCACAGAGACAGTCAGGCAGAAAGGACTTGCGGTGCGGCGAGCCGGGCGCGGTGGAGTAAGCTCCGTCGGCAGCCCGCGGAGGCCAGCAGCCGTGAGCCGGCCGGGCCGTGCTCCGGGACGCCGAGTCCCAGCCGAAGGTGCAGGAGGCGGCGCTGGCTCCCAGGCCTCTCCCACCCTGCCCACCACCTTGGTGAGCTGACACTACCCAGGCCCAGCACACTCCTGCTCTTCACCCCGGGGCTCCTGGGGGGACGTGACCCAGTTCCAACAACGACATGAAAGGAGGCTTTTGCAAGATGGAGTCTCCGAAGGAGTTTCCTCCTGATAAAGAGGAAAGACCTGGCCTCCCGGACGCCCTCCCCCTAACCCCGCTTCTGCTTTGGACACACTGACACGAAGACATGACGGCCGGGGCCCGGCAGCCACCTGTGACCAAACGGGATGACAGCCCACACTCGAGGGCAGCAGAGCAGGAGGGTCTCAGAAGCTCCGGTCCCTCAGCCATGGAGCCCACAGTCCCGGCCGGTCTCTGGCCTCCTTGCTGGGTAAACGTGTGTCTTTAAGACTCAAGCACTCGCCCGGCCGGCAGGGCTCAGGGGTTGAGCACTGACCTGTGAACCAGGAGGTCACAGTTCAAGTCCAGGCAAGAGCACAGGCCCGGGTTGCAGGCTCGACCCCCAGTGTGGGGCGGGCAGGAGGCAGCCGATCCACGATCCTCTCTCATCACTGATGTTTCTCTCTCTCCCTCTCCCTTCCTCTCTGAAATCAACAAAAATGTATTTAAAAAAAAAAGATTAAATCACTTGAAAAACAGCCTAAGTAGTGTGTGTGTGAGTGTGTGTGTGTGCGCGCGACTGTGTGTATTTGAGCGTGTGTGTGTATGAGTGTGAGTGTGTGTGTGTGAGTGTATGAGCATGTGTGAGTGTGTGTGTGAGCGTGTGTGGTGTGTATGAGAGTCTGTGTGAGTGTGTGTGCGTGTGTGTGCATGTGTGTGTGAGAGTGTGTGTGAGTGTGTGAGTGTGTGTATGTGTGTGTGTAAGTGTGTGAGCGTGTATGAGCATGTGTGAGAGTGTGTGTGTGCGTGTGTGTGAGCATGTGTGTGAGAGTGTGTGTGTGAGTGTGAGTGTGTGTATGCGAGTGTGTGAGCGTGTGTGAGCGTGTATGAATGTGTGTGTTTGTGAGCGTGTGTGAGAGAGTGTGTGTGTGTGAGAGAGTGTGTGTGTGTGAGAGAGTGTGTGTGTGTGTGAGTGTGACAGAGTGTGTGTGTGAGTGTGACAGAGTGTGTGTGTGTGTGTGTGTGTGTGTGTGTGTGTGTGTGTGTGAGGTAGAGTTCCATTAAAGACTGTGATTCTGGGCCACACATTCATCCTGTGGACAAAGATAAGAGCGAGAGCTGTGACCCCGTTAAGCGGGGCAGGAAGCCAGTGGCACCAGCCTGACCCGCCGGGAGCGTGGCTGACCCGCCGGGAGCGTGGCTGACCCGGGGAGGAAAACACCTCATGGCATTACAGCGAAGACAGACGTCGGAGAGAGGCCGAGTCCGTGCAGCCTGCGGGAGGGTTCCTGTCTGTTCAGGCCCAGCCTGTGGCCCAGGCAGACCAGGCCGGACAGGCCCAGCCTCGCGGCTCCCACGGGCAGGGCGTGACCCTCCCGCACGCAGCACCACAGAGCTCATGGGTTTGGAAAGATGGCATTTCTGGGGCCCGGCTCTCAGCGCCGGCCCCTCACGGCGCGATGCGCGGAGACAAGCAGCGGCCTGCGGACGGGAAGGCGCAGCGGAGAGCTGTGACGGCCGCGGGGCCGTGGACGGAGCACGGAGCACGGAGCACAGCGGTCAGCGCCGCCGGGCACACGAAGACCTGAGCTCCACGGCAGGGAGACAGCGCGCACGGCTCTCGCTGGAGGTCCGGCCAAGTCATTAAATCCGGCTCCTCCCCGGAGCCCACTTTGGGCCACGTCACAACGGACACGCCCCGTCGCTTAGACCCCGTCCCACTTGCCAAGGCCCTTAATGCCCCTCCGCCCCGGCCCTGCCCGGGCCCGGCCCCGCCCAGAGGACGCGCGGCCAGAAAAAGCCGCGCGAGTCCTTTACCATATCCGACTGCGGCCCAAGCCGGTGTGGCCCCGTGGACAGAGCGTCAGCCTAGACTGAAGGGTCCTGGGTTTGTTTTTTGTGTGTGTGTTGTTTTTTTTAAATATGTTTTTATTGATTTCAGAGAGAAAGGAGAGGAAGAGAGAGATAAAAACAATGATGAGAGAGATCATTGATTGGCTGCCTCCTGCATGCCAATGGAAGCTGGGAACCTTCAGTCTGCAGGCTGACACTCTATCCACTAAGCCAAACCGGCTAGGGAGAGGGTCCAGGGTTCGATTCCCTGTGCTTGACCCCCAGGAGGTCAAGCAATCAATGATTCTCTCTCATCATTGTTTTTATTGGCAGGAGGCAGCCAATCAATGATTCTCTCTCATCATTGATGTTTCTATCTCTCTCCCTTCCTCTCTGAAATCAATAAAAAAATATTTAAAATAATTAATTAAAAAAATAAAATCTCTGCCTCCCGTCCGTGGGTGCTGGTGCCATGGACACGCGCAGTGCACGGAACAGCTGTATGTGCAGCAAACACGCCGATTTCCTTAGATTTTACGTTGCAAAGTGGATGAAAATAGCAATGTTGCCTAAAATTACTGTAAAAAATTTTTGTTGTTGTTGTTGATTTCAGAGAGGAAGGGAGAGGAAGAGGGAGATAGAAACATCAATGATGAGAGAGAATCATTGATTGGCTGCCTCCTGCACGCCCCCACCAGGGATCCAGCCCAAAACCCGGGCAGGTGCCCTTGACCAGAATCAAACCTGTGACCCTCAGTCCACAGGCCGACGCCCTATCCACTGAGCACACCAGCTGGGCCCACCACCCTTGGCCCTCCTGCCTCCTCATCGGGACTTCCCTCCGGGCAGACTGGGCGCAGGACACGCGGACACGCAGCCTCCACGGCCAAGTCCTGGCTGCACCCCTTCCCCACGGCGGCTCCAGCAGCGGCACCGGCCTCAACCCAGACCCGGAGGACAGCGGGCAGGAGGCCGGAGAGGCGGCCCCGCCCAGGCGCACGGCAGGCCCCGAGCGGGACACTCTGGGTGCTGCCCGCTCGGAGCTCAGGTCCCGGGAAGAGGTGCTGACCCCACACACCCTCACCCCCACCCTCACCCCCACCCTCACCCGCACCCTCACCCCCACCCTCACCCGCACCCTCACCCCCACCCTCACCCCCACCCTCACCCGCACCCTCACCCCCACCCTCACCCGCACCCTCACCCGCACCCTCACCCGTACCCTCACCCCCACCCTCACCCGCACCCTCACCCCCACCCTCACCCCCACCCTCACCCCCACCCTCACCCCCACCCTCACCCCCACCCTCACCCGCACCCTCACCCCCACCCTCACTCCAACCCTCACCCGCACCCTCACCCGTACCCTCACCCCCACCCTCACCCGCACCCTCACCCGCACCCTCACCCCCACCCTCACCCGCACCCTCACCCGTACCCTCACCCGTACCCTCACCCCCACCCTCACCCCCACCCTCACCCGCACCCTCACCCGTACCCTCACCCCCACCCTCACCCGCACCCTCACCCCCACCCTCTCTCCAACCCTCACCCGCACCCTCACCCCACCCTCACCCCCACCCTCACCCCCACCCTCTCTCCCACCCTCACCCCCACCCTCTCTCCCACCCTCACCCCCACCCTCTCTCCCACCCTCACCCCCACCCTCACCCCCACCCTCACCCCCACCCTCACCCCCACCCTCACCCGCACCCTCACCCGTACCCTCACCCCCACCCTCACCCCCACCCTCACCCGCACCCTCACCCGTACCCTCACCCCCACCCTCACCCGCACCCTCACCCGCACCCTCACCCCCACCCTCACCCGCACCCTCACCCGTACCCTCACCCCCACCCTCACCCTCACCCTCACCCGCACCCTCACCCCCACCCTCACCCGCACCCTCACCCGTACCCTCACCCCCACCCTCACCCGTACCCTCACCCCCACCCTCACCCTCACCCTCACCCTCACCCTCACCCTCACCCTCACCATCACCCTCACCATCACCCTCACCCCCACCCTCACCCTCACCCTCACCAGCACCCTCACCCCCACCCTCACCCGCACCCTCACCCGTACCCTCACCCCCACCCTCACCCCCACCCTCACCCGCACCCTCACCCGTACCCTCACCCCCACCCTCACCCGCACCCGCACCCTCACCCCCACCCTCACCCGTACCCTCACCCCCACCCTCACCCGTACCCTCACCCCCACCCTCACCCGCACCCTCACCCCCACCCTCACCAGCACCCTCACCCGTACCCTCACCCCCACCCTCACCCGCACCCTCACCCCCACCCTCACCCTCACCCTCACCCGCACCCTCACCCCCACCCTCACCCGCACCCTCACCCGTACCCTCACCCCCACCCTCACCCGTACCCTCACCCCCACCCTCACCCTCACCCTCACCCGCACCCTCACCCCCACCCTCACCCTCACCCGCACCCTCACCCCCCACCCTCACCCGTACCCTCACCCCCACCCTCACCCGCACCCTCACCCGTACCCTCACCCCCACCCTCACCCCCACCCTCACCCGCACCCTCACCCGTACCCTCACCCCCACCCTCACCCCCACCCTCACCCGCACCCTCACCCGCACCCTCACCCCCACCCTCACCCGCACCCTCACCCTCACCCTCACCCGCACCCTCACCCCCACCCCCACCCTCACCCGCACCCTCACCCCCACCCTCTCCCCCACCCTCACCCCCACCCTCACCCCCACCCTCACCCCCACCCTCACTCCAACCCTCACCCGCACCCTCTCTCCCACCCTCACCCCCACCCTCTCTCCCACCCTCACCCCCACCCTCACCAGCACCCTCACCCGCACCCTCACCCGCCCCCTCACCCGCACCCTCACCCCCACCCTCACGCGGCAGCATAGCTGTGGCCAGCGAGGCCCAGGGCGGCGGCTCCAGAGCCAGAACAGCCTCTGCACTGGGAGGGAGACCCAGGCCCAGGGCCACAGCCTGGCAGCCAGGCCGGCAGGGAGGGCGGCGGCACCGAGGGGTCACAGAGACCCGGTGGGGACCCCTGGGAAACGCCTGATGGCGAGGCGCTGGCCGTCTGCGCCCCCCGGCACCAGCGGCCCGTGCGCATCCGCCCGCCGCTGCGGGCACCGAAGGCCACAGCACATCGCGTGCTGGTCTCCTGTTTCCGCCTGCTTTTCAGTAGGTTCCCATCGGTTTCAGAGAGGAAGGGAGAGAGAGGGGTAGAAACATGAACGACGAGAGAGAATCAGGGGTCAGCTGCTCCTGCCACCGGGGACGGAGCCCACAACCCGGGCCTGTGCCCTGACCGGGTCACCCCCTGCCCAGCCCGGGCCACCCCCTGCCCAGCCCGGGCCACCCCCTGCCCAGCCCGGGTCACCCCCTGCCCAGCCCGGGCCACCCCCTGCCCCGGGTCACCCCCTGCCCAGCCCGGGTCACCCCCTGCCCCGGGTCACCCCCTGCCCAGCCCGGGCCACCCCCTGCCCCGGGTCACCCCCTGCCCAGCCCGGGTCACCCCCTGCCCCAGGTCACCCCCTGCCCAGCCCGGGTCACCCCCTGCCCAGCCCGGGCCACCCCCTGCCCCAGGTCACCCCCTGCCCAGCCCGGGCCACCCCCTGCCCCAGGTCACCCCCTGCCCAGCCCGGGCCACCCCCTGCCCCAGGTCACCCCCTGCCCAGCCCGGGTCACCCCCTGCCCAGCCCGGGCCACCCCCTGCCCCGGGTCACCCCCTGCCCAGCCCGGGCCACCCCCTGCCCAGCCTGGGTCACTTCCTGCCCAGCCCGGGCCACCCCCTGCCCCGGGTCACCCCCTGCCCAGCCCGGGTCACCCCCTGCCCCGGGTCACCCCCTGCCCAGCCCGGGTCACCCCCTGCCCAGCCCGGGTCACCCCCTGCCCAGCCCGGGCCACCCCCTGCCCAGCCCGGTTCACCTCCTGCCCAGCCCGGGCCACCCCCTGCCCAGCCCGGGCCACCCCCTGCCCAGCCCGGGCCACCCCCTGCCCAGCCCGGGTCACCTCCTGCCCCGGGTCACCCCCTGCCCAGCCCGGGCCACCCCCTGCCCAGCCTGGGTCACTTCCTGCCCAGCCCGGGCCACCCCCTGCCCCGGGTCACCCCCTGCCCAGCCCGGGTCACCCCCTGCCCCGGGTCACCCCCTGCCCAGCCCGGGTCACCCCCTGCCCAGCCCGGGCCACCTCCTGCCCAGCCCGGGCCACCCCCTGCCCAGCCCGGGTCACCCCCTGCCCCGGGTCACCCCCTGCCCAGCCCGGGTCACCTCCTGCCCCGGGTCACCCCCTGCCCAGCCCGGGTCACCCCCTGCCCCGGGTCACCCCCTGCCCCGGGTCACCCCCTGCCCCGGGTCACCCCCTGCCCAGCCCGGGTCACCCCCTGCCCCGGGTCACCCCCTGCCCAGCCCGGGTCACCCCCTGCCCAGCCCGGGTCACCCCCTGCCCCGGGTCACCCCCTGCCCAGCCCGGGTCACCCCCTGCCCAGCCCGGGCCACCCCCTGCCCAGCCCGGGTCACCCCCTGCCCAGCCCGGGTCACCCCCTGCCCAGCCCAGGCCACCTCCTGCCCAGCCCCTGGGACTGTATGACACGTCCTTGCCACACAAGCCAGGTACACAGACTGCTGAAAGCAAGGCCGCAGGTGTCACCGTGCACAGGTCATTGCTCCCTCGGGACAGCCTTAAGGAACAGGCCCTGTGCACCCCCTGGAGGGGGAAGGAGCTGAGGCCCGTGTGCTCCCACCTCAGGCCCAGGCCCAGCGCCGCCCGAGAACTGTGCTGAGAGCCGCGGCCCCCGGGGCGGGGAGGGGGCAGGGGCGCCGGGGGGCAGAATTCTGTCTCCCCACCTGTCTTCTTGGTTTTCTGGGGCACGTCCCACTTTCACAAAGGCTTCGACCCTGGACATGAGGCCCTGCCTCCACCTCTGCCTGATGTTTAGACTGGAAATTAGGGAAATGTTTTTAAACAAAGCCAAGGGCATATTACTATCATTACAACTGTCTTGAAATCTACATAACACATAGGCTTTCCTAAAATCTGAAAAACTCCAAATACCTAACTCCAGAGATAGAGCCCAGAAATGAACTTGTGCCAATATGTCCATTGATTTTCCCCCACTGATTTCTGAGTAAAGATTCAAACACAATTTAATAGGCAAAGCAGCGTGATTTACAACAAAGGGTGTATGCACCACAGATACCAACTCAAAACGGCTGATTGACTAGAATGTAAAATGTCAAAACTATAAAACGTTGAAAAGAAAACAAGGGAAGCTGACTTTGGGCTCAGGGAAACAGTTCTTAAAGATGACGAAAGCACAGCCTGGAACAGAACAACTCTGGTCCCCGGACCTGACCCCAAGGAACCGCGTGTGCCTGAGTGGGACCCTAAGGAGACGGAACAGGAAATGGACTGAGAAAGAATTTTCCAGTCACACACCTAACGAAGACCCTGCACCCACAATACACAGACACTCTCTAAACCCAACCATCAGAACACAACAGTCCCATTTAAAAGATGGCCACAATAGCCCGGCCGGTGGGGCTCAGGGTTCAATTCCCGGTCAGGGCACATGCCCGGGTTGCAGGATCCATCCCCCGTGTGGGGCATGCAGGAGGCAGCCCATCAGTGATTCTATCCAATGCTTTAGCCTCGGGTGTTTGGGGGAGGGAGGGATGGGGTGAACGGGGGGGGGGGGGGGGGGTGTTTGGGGAGGGACTGCTCAGTGCCCGGCAGATGCACAGGATTTTTCACACTGTGTCAGTGAATTTTACTGTCCCTAAATTAAACATCAATTTAAAAATCTAAACCAATTATGCCGATGCATTGTTACATCCGTTTATTGCCTTTTCCCCCTTCCCTTTACTGTCAGAGTAAATTATCCTCTTTTTTCTTTTTTATTTCAGAGAGGAAGCGAGAGGGAGAGAGAGAAACTTCAGTGATGAGAGAGAATCCTTGATCACTGCCTCCTGCACCCCACACTGGGGATCGAGCCCGCAACCCAGGCCTGTGCCCTGACCGGGAATCGAACCGTGACCTCCTGGTTCCTAGGTTGGCACTCAACTGCTGAGCCAGCAGGCCGCACGCCAGCCGGGCAGAACTGCCATTCTTCCTATTTTCTTTCCAAAGCCGGACAATGAATAGCACAGGCTGGAACCCTGGAAATGTGCCTTTCCGCTTTGGCAACTGGTTTGACTTAAAGCTTAAAAATGTCAGCCAGCTTCTGGACCCTCACTGTCTTTTTTAGAAAACAAAGAAATACACCTTTTCTTAAAAAGAGTTGGAAACCTAGGTTTTAGCCACACTAAGTGGGCCTGGACTATGTTAGCATGTTAAGCTGCATTATCAGCATTTTCCAAAAGCTTACTAAAAAAATCTTTGTCCAAAAGACATAGTTGTAAAAATAATATGCAGAGTTTGTGATATGTATTGTAATAATATATTAGGTAATTAAAATGTTGCAGATATATCAGAAATATAGCAAACAGATGCAAACATAAATTCAGTCACACAGTGACTTTTTAGGTCAATGCAAACTTTTCAGGCTTGTTATTATAGAAATAATCAAAACATAAAGCTGGAAAATAAAACTGGGGGAAATAATGTGGAAAGGACCCTATGACAATCCAAACTTCAAATACTTTACTACTTGTCTTCATTAAATACCTGCACTGCTCATGGGTAAGTTCTTTGTCCACTTCATTTCTTTGCTTGAGGGCATGAAACATTACTTTATGTTGAGTAAATGAATCTTCACATAGCATCTTTTCATGAAAATTAGCGGTCAGATATACTAATTTATCAACTAATTATATTTATAGTCACCAAAAGCCTCTCTGATATTTTTATTCCTAAATTTCCTTATATAGCCCTAGCTGGTTGGGCTCAGTGGATAGAGCGTCGTTGGCCCTCGGACTGAAGGGTTCAATCCTTGGTTGCAGGCCCGATCCCCGCCCTATCAGGACACGTGTGGGAGGCAACCAATCCCTGTGACTCTTTCACATCTCTCACATCAATGTTTTCTCTCTCTCTCTCTCTCCTCTTACCTTCCAGTCTGTCTAAAAATTAATGGGAAAAATATCCTCGGGTGAGGATTAACAAGAAAATAAAAAATTTCCACCTAGAATTAAAATTATGACCAATAAATGTTTCTGTTGTTGAAATCCATGTAATGTCTTCCATTAAAATCTTCCGCTCCTTTGGACCTGCACTTTTTCAATTATGCTTTTCCTCTCAACCATGTTTTACAAAGAAAAGGAAAACCAATTCCTGTTTTCATCCAATTCTGAGTCAACCCAGAACTGACTTGGAAAAGTGATTCCAGAACCGGAGAGGCACGTCCGGACACAGTGATCCCTTTGAAACGCAGTGACTGGCCTCAGTGCTTCACCACTTCCCTCTCACCGCCCCTTCCCCTTTCACCTCTAATTTGCTCAAAACCACTCGCAGGCAGGTGAGTTGTCAGTGCTCTGGGCCCGCCGGATGGATGGCGCTGACCAGCGTGACCGGCAATCCCCTCTAACGGGCCGGGAGGGCCGCACAGTCAGCCCGGCAGCGGCGGCCACGTTGGCGCTGGTTCCCGGCGCCTTTAAATAGCACCCACTCCGCACAGCACGGCGCCTGCACGCACTCTCCAGCCCCCGGTGGCAGCCCCGCTGCCAGGTCAATGGAGGATCTAAATGCGGAACGGGGTGCCTGCATGTGTGGGCGCCTGCATTCTATTTAAATGCGCGTCCTTTCCTCTACTTCTCCGCGCTTCTGTAAGTCCACGTACACATTCCTACATACATACAAGGCCAATTAGATAGAAAGATGATGTTTTTGCATAGCATGTGACTTTCTCTTATGTGGAAAATAGCAATAACCTCACCTTCCTTCTTAGGTGCGTAAACATCACAGACACAGACTGAACGACGCGCCACCGCAGTGCTTCCGGGGAGCGGCTGAGAGCGGCTGGAAATGCACTGTCATGAAATCAGTGCCGCCTCGGAAAGATTAAAACCCTGACCCGTGTCTTTGGGACGCAAAGTGCCATGTTTTTAAGTGCACATGAATTTCCAGTCTGCAGGAAGAACGCACATGGGCCAGGGCTGTCCCTGAAACAGCACGGCCCATGCACATTAAACCCAAACGTGGCGGAGACGGGCTGTGTCCCCACACTTCCCTGTCGCCGGAGCCCCTGGGATTCCCACAGCCGAGAGCGAGGCCGCCGCGGCTCCTGCCCCGGGGCGGGGAGCTCACCAGCTCCCGCCCGGGCTCACCACCCGCGGTGCCCGTTCCCCAGCGGACGGAGCCCAGCCCTCCAAGGGCGCCGCCCCCTCGGTCAGCCCTGGAGCAGGTCACCCCGCCACCACCCACAGGGCCCCTGAGCCTGCGCCCCAGGCGCGCCCTAATCGCCAGTGCGGCGTTCCTCGCGGTGGCGGCAAAAACCAACGGCCGGACACGGAACCAGGCCAGCCGCAGGGCCTCCGCTGCGGTCACGTCGCGCACAGAAACAGGGCGGATCCCCACGCCCAACACCGCGCCTGCAGCGTGGGGACTCTTCCCCGCAGAGGGGCGCTCCCGCTGGGGGGCAGGGATGCCGCCAGGGTCCCCTCCACGCCCTGAGGTGGGGGAGGGGGACTGGGTCGGGGGTGCGTGTCCCCCAGGGCACCCTGGGCTCCTGGTAACGGAGCCGCTCAGTGGTCACGTGACAGCGGGGTGTGCACCTGGCGCGCCGCTAACGTGTGTCCCTGGGTGTGACCGTGTGTCTGCCTGTGTGTGTGTGTGTGTGTGCATGGCCGTGTCTGGGGGAGTGTGAGCTGTGCGAGGGGCGCAGAGCCCCCCGCCGCCCTCGGGCCCGGCGCTGGGAGGGTCTGTCCCCCGCGGGCGCCCGGGGAGGACACGGCCGCAGTGCGCACCCACCTGACGCATCCGCGGGGGGCTCGGCGGGGTGCGGGCCGGGGCCGGGGGCGACGCCATCCCGCTGCGCCCCGCCCGGGGCTGCCCGGCGCTCTCCTCCTGCGCCGCGGGGTGAGGGGCGAGGGCGCGCGGCCGGCGAAGCTTCCTGAGCCCCTGCCTCCTGCGGAGGAGCCGCCTGGGACCTCCGGGCGCTGCGGTCAGACGGAGACTGGCCGGGAAGGCGGCTCCCGGGGCTGCCCCGCCCGCCGGGACGCCGCGCACCGACCGCTGTGGGCGCGCCCGCGCGGGGAGGGGGGGCTCCGCGCACCCGCAACGCACTCGCTCCGTGCACAGTCTCCTCCGTGC
The DNA here is from genome assembly GCF_027574615.1 of Eptesicus fuscus. Lineage (NCBI taxonomy): Eukaryota > Metazoa > Chordata > Mammalia > Chiroptera > Vespertilionidae > Eptesicus > Eptesicus fuscus. Next base: position 335,907 of record NC_072478.1, on the reverse strand, counting down.
ACACTCATCCCTCCAGTCACACTCACTCCTGTGCACACTCACTCCTCCATCCACACTCACTCCTGTGCACACTCACTCCTGTGCACATTAACTCCTCCATACACACTCACTCCTGTGCACATTCACTCCTCCATCCACACTCTCTCCTCCATCCACACTCACTCCTGTGCACATTAACTCCTCCATACACACTCACTCCTGTGCACACTCACTCCTGTGCACACTCACTCCTGTGCATAATCACTCCTCCATACACACTCACTCCTGTGCATAATCACTCCTCCATGCACACTCACTCCTGTGCACACTCACTCCTGTGCACATTGAACTCCTCCATCCACACTCACTCCTGTGCACACTCACTCCTCCATCCACACTCTCTCCTCCATCCATACTCACTCCTGTGCACACTCCACTCCTCCATCCACACTCTCTCCTCCATCCACACTCACTCCTGTGCACACTCTCTCCACCATCCACACTCACTCCTGTGCACATTAACTCCTCCAGCCACACTCCTGTGCACACTCACTCCTGTGCACATTAAACTCCTCCATCCACACTCACTCCTGTGCACACTCACTCCTCCATCCACACTCTCTCCTCCATCCATACTCACTCCTGTGCACACTCACTCCTCCATCCACACTCTCTCCTCCATCCACACTCACTCCTGTGCACACTCTCTCCTCCATCCACACTCCTGTGCACATTAACTCCTCCAGCCACACTCCTGTGCACACTCACTCCTGTGCACATTAACTCCTCCATACACACTCACTCCTATGCACATTAACTCCTCCATCTACACTCTCTCCTGTGCACACTCACTCCTGTGCACATTAACTCCTCCATACACACTCACTCCTGTGCACATTCACTCCTCCAGCCACATTCCTGTGCACACTCACTCCTGTGCACACTCACTCCTGTGCACATTAACTCCTCCATACACACTCACTCCTGTGCACACTCACTCCTGTGCATAATCACTCCTCCATACACACTCACTCCTATGCATAATCACTCCTCCATGCACACTCACTCCTGTGCACATTTAACTCCTCCATCCACACTCACTCCTGTGCACACTCACTCCTCCATCCACACTCTCTCCTCCATCCATACTCACTCCTGTGCACACTCACTCCTCCATCCACACTCTCTCCTCCATCCACACTCACTCCTGTGCACACTCTCTCCACCATCCACACTCACTCCTGTGCACATTAACTCCTCCAGCCACACTCCTGTGCACACTCACTCCTGTGCACATTAAACTCCTCCATCCACACTCACTCCTGTGCACACTCACTCCTCCATCCACACTCTCTCCTCCATCCATACTCACTCCTGTGCACACTCACTCCTCCATCCACACTCTCTCCTCCATCCACACTCCTGTGCACATTAACTCCTCCAGCCACACTCCTGTGCACACTCACTCCTGTGCACATTAACTCCTCCAGCCACACTCCTGTGCACACTCACTCCTGTGCACATTCACTCCTCCAGCCACATTCCTGTGCACACTCACTCCTGTGCACACTCACTCCTGTGCACATTAACTCCTCCAGCCACACTCCTGTGCACACTCACTCCTGTGCACATTAACTCCTCCATACACACTCACTCCTGTGCACACTCACTCCTCCATGCACACTCTCTCCTCCATCCACACTCACTCCTGTGCACATTAACTCCTCCATAGACACTCACTCCTGTGCACACTCACTCCTCCATCCACACTCTCTCCTGTGCACACTCTCTCCTCCATCCACACTCACTCCTGTGCACACTCTCTCCTCCATCCACACTCACTCCTGTGCACACTCTCTCCTCCATCCACACTCACTCCTGTGCACATTAACTCCTCCAGCCACACTCCTGTGCACACTCACTCCTGTGCACACTCTCTCCTCCATACACACTCACTCCTGTGCACATTAACTCCTCCAGCCACACTCCTGTGCACACTCACTCCTGTGCACATTAACTCCTCCATAGACACTCACTCCTGTGCACACTCACTCCTTCATCCACACTCTCTCCTGTGCACACTCTCTCCTCCATCCACACTCACTCCTGTGCACACTCTCTCCTCCATCCACACTCACTCCTGTGCACACTCTCTCCTCCATCCACACTCACTCCTGTGCACACTCTCTCCTCCATCCACACTCACTCCTGTGCACACTCTCTCCTCCATCCACACTCACTCCTGTGCACATTAACTCCTCCAGCCACACTCCTGTGCACACTCACTCCTGTGCACACTCTCTCCTCCATCCACACTCACTCCTGTGCACATTAACTCCTCCAGCCACACTCCTGTGCACACTCACTCCTGTGCACACTCTCTCCTCCATACACACTCACTCCTGTGCACATTAACTCCTCCAGCCACACTCCTGTGCACACTCACTCCTGTGCACACTCTCTCCTCCATCCACACTCACTCCTGTGCACATTAACTCCTCCAGCCACACTCCTGTGCACACTCACTCCTGTGCACATTAACTCCTCCATAGACACTCACTCCTGTGCACATTAACTCCTCCATAGACACACTCCTGTGCACACTCACTCCTCCACGCACACTCTTCAGCAGGCACCCTTGGGATTGGTTATTCGTGAATGTGGTGTGAACTGCAGGGAGACCTAGGCCCTGTCCAGCTGGCCGTGTCTGTGGCTTTGGTGCTTGGGGAGGCCCCTCCCACGCTCTGCATGTGACAGGGTGGAGATGCCTGTCCTCACCGGGCAGTGTCCTCTGTCCCCATGAGCACTCAGGGGAGGCGGAGCCAGGCCTTGCAACCCAGGTCTGTGTGAGGATCGACGGGCAGGGGGTGAGCTGTGGGCACCGCTAGGTGTCTGGGATGCAGGTAGGGACCACGGCTGGGTGCAGGGAGGAAGGGAGAGGGAGACAGAGATAGAAAAATCAATGATGAGAGAGAATCATCGATTGGCTGCCCCATCTGGGACCCGGGCATGTGCCCTGACTGAGAATCGAACCTCCCGGTTCATAGGTCGATGCTCAGCCACGGAGCCACGCCGCCGGGCCTCGGGATGTTCTCATTTTTGCTGCGTCTCACTTTTGATCCAAGAGCAAGTCCTGTGGCTCCACCTCCTACCGACTCCGGCCACTGGGCCGCTTCACGCCTGCCCCTGAGCCCAAGCCGCCACCCTCCCCCGCCTGGGCGCTGCCTGCCTGCCTCCTGCTCCTCAGGAAGGCGGGCCTTTCCTGTGACAGGGAGCCGTGTGGCCGTCCTCCACCGCCACGGAGCCGCCCGCCGCACCCCAGCTCACACCAGCCTCCAGGGCCGCTGGCCCTGTTTCTGCACCCCGAGCCCTCCAGGTCCTGTAGGTCCTGGCACCTGGGCCACCACCGCGCCCCCCCCTCCCCGCCCCCTGCACCTGACTGGGTCACTCCCTCACCCCCTCAGGCCTGTGCCCACCACCTTATCAGTGAGTCCTCCCTGAGCACCCGTGTTAAGGGGAGAACGCTGTCCCCAAAATTCCTATGTTGAGCCCTGACCCCAGGGCCTCCGAAACAGTGTCCACAGGGACACTTTCTATGGAGGCCTTATCCCAGGAGGTGGGGATGGAGGGGGGTGGCAGGGAGGTTGGATGGAGGGGGGTGGCAGGGAGGTAAGGAAGGGGGTGGCAGGGAGGTTGGATGGAGGGGGATGGCAGGGAGGTAAGGAGGGGGGTGTGGCAGGGAGGTTGGATGGCGGCCATGTCCCAGGAGGTTCTGGTGGTGCCTTCAGTGACCGCCTGGGGAGCCATTAGCCTTCTCTGCTGTAGTCCTCTTGTCTGGGGAATGGAAGGAAATAATAACAGCAGTTACCTTCCAGGGTCTGTGTGACCTTGAAGTGAGGTCACGCACACAAGCACTGCGGACATCCGCACGCAGCCCGGCGCCCACGTCTGTGGTAAGCCCACCTGACAGCAGGAGGCAGGCGGGCTGTGAGGACCCTCTGTCTGACAGGCAGGCCGCGTGAGGGTGGCTGAGGGAAACGCTGTGTCTACAGGAGCCCAGGCGCAGCCGCCAGCTCCATGGCCTCTGAGCGCTTCATGCAAACAAACAGAACGAACAGATCAATCCATAGCGTTAGGGTTACCCTCAGACAGACGTCCTGCAAGTGTGACGCCCCTTCCCACTTCCATAAGTCCTGGCATCCTGGTGTTGTCTGACCTCGCCACGCCCTCAGCCCTGGAACTGCTGCTATGGCAACAGCAGCGCCCTGCTTCTCTGTGTCACCTCCGGGGTGCCCTGGCTCTCAGACGCCCTGGAGCAGCCTGCGGAGTTGGGCCAGAGGCCTGCGGGAAGAGAAGAGGATGGTCCTCCCGATGGCCGAAGGCTGTCGCTGCCTGAGGATAAAAGCCACCTGCTGTGCTTCCTGCTAATACGTTCTGATCTCCGAGAGGAAGGAGAGGGAGAGAGACATCGGTGATGAGAGGGAATCACGGACCGGCTGCCTCCTGCACACCCCACTGGGGATCGAGCCTGCAACCCAGGCCTGTGCCCTGACCAGAATTGAACCCGGGCCCTTCAGTCCGCAGGCCGACGCTCTATCCACTGACGACCCTCCTGGTGCTGGGGAGGGTGTTCAGGCTGACGGCTATAAAACGATAAAGGGGAAAAGGCCGATCGGTTGTTCATAAAATAATAAAACTTTATATTAACACTCACTCTATTATAATATAGGGATGAAAATGTATTATACTCATGTGTGTGTGTGTGTGTGTGTGTTTATATTTGTGTGTATAAACAGAAAATAATTAAAAGCTAAATGGCTCACCTTGGCTGGTGTGGCTCAGTGATTGAACATCGACCTATGAACCAAGATTCCTGGTTTGGTCCTGGTCAGGGCACAGGCCCGGGCTGCGGGCTCCATCCCCGGTGTGGGGCGTGCAGCAGGCAGTCGATCAATGACTCTCTCTCATCATTGATGTTTCTCTCTCTCTCTCTCCCTCTCCCTTCCTCTCTGAAATCAATAAAAAGATATATATTTTTAAAAAGCTAAACAACCCAAGCAGAAAGCATTTATACGTGTCCCTGGGCCAAGGGCGTTAATGCTCCACAACAGACAACACAAGCGAGGCCTCCGGGGCTCACAGGAGGACGGTGACGTCAGCGAGCGGCGGAAACGCGTTCAGCCTCGTCAGGAAGAAAAGAAATGCGCATTCCAATGACAAGACACCACTTCCCCTGCAAACGGCAGCAGACACGGTTGGACACGACCGCTCTCCGGGGCTCCCGGGAGAAGGCCGGCCAGGCCTGTGGGTCGGGGTGCACGGGTGTTCTCTCACCCGGACAAGAAGCCTTAAAGATGCACATACTTTTTAAAAATGTATGTTTTTATTGATTTTTACAGAGAGGAAGGGAGAGGGAGAGAGAGAGGAACACCACCGGTGAGAGGAACATCGTGGACCGGCTGCCTCCTGCACGCCCCCCACTGAGGACCGAGCCCACAACCCGGGCCTGTGTCCGGACCGGGAATCGAACCCTGACCTCTTGGTCCCTCGGTCGACTCTCAGCCACTGAGCCACGCCGGCCAACCAGGCCGAAGGGGAGCTACGGGGGGGTGGGGGGGTGGGGTGGGGGGGCAGCTGTAATAATCTGAACAATGAAGATTAAAAAGCGAGAAGAACAGTGTCATGAACATGAGCAGGGTTTCCCGGCGCCCTGTGGGTAACGGTGGAAACATCCCCAGTAAGCCGGACCACAGAACACGCCAGCAGCCGGTCCAAGGTGGTTTTCATCCAAAAGGTGTCAGTTAGAGAAGCAGGACCTCAGAGGGAAGGCAGGGGAGGTGGGGCAGGGGCAGAGATCGACCACGGGACTGTCTGCATGCGTATGCAGTGGGTGCTCGGTTCCGTCGGAGATCCGCTCCTAGGGCGACGGGACGCGATTTTCGCCGTCAGTCGGAACCACCTACATGAGCGCCTCCGCCACTCACAGGGAGCAGACGGCAGTGATGAAGTGACACAGTAAGAAAACGTAAAAGGTAACAATTCCTGAGCTTTACTGTGGTAAATAAATAACAGAAACATAAAGCACACCGTACGGACGTCGAAATGACGCAAGTTTTTTTAATACATAAATGGGAGATGGCGACGTAACCACGAGACGACGTATGCCGAGTCCGAGGTGGCCCGAGGACTGCCTGTTAGAGACACGGGGGGGTGAGGAGATGGGGGGGCAGTGGGGCGATAGGGACGCCTGTGTAACTCCGTAACCAACAGAGAACCAGACACGGCACTGGTTAGCTGTGTCTTGTCCTCAGAGCCCTTCCTGACCCTTCCCACCACGCTCCCCGCCCTGGCCCTGCCCGCGAGCCGGGCCTGTGGCTCCCACGGACGCTCCCACCGGCCAGCGGGCTCACCTGTCACCGGCCAGCATCTGAGGACGCTCCTTCCGATCCCCGGGAGAGACCGGCCTTTGTTCTCTGTCCCCCAAAAGCCATGTTCCGGGTTCGCGCTCAGCACCTGCTCATCTGTCCTTCGTCCGCTTCACACTGACCTCCCACCCTGACCGGGCCACGGCGTCCGATCGGGCTGTCTGTGCTGCGGGCCCAGGGCCTGGCGGCCGCTGCCCCTCCACCCGCCCTCGGTAAAGCGAGGACTTTAAGATGCGGAGTCAGAACCTGTGACAGGAGCTGACGGCGAGGTGCCGCCAAGCTGGGTGTGTGTTGGTGTCATTTGTATCAATATGAAGCTAAGAAAGCAAACCACGGGATTTCTACCTTAGTTCTCAGAAAACAGCCCGCACTTCTCAGAGGTATACGCTTTGTTGCTTCCAAGAGGTATAAATTCTTATAGAGTAACAGAAATTTACACATAAATGTGTATGTCTTATATTTTCTTTAAAAAAAAACATTTAAGAAATTATTTCCGTGTCAATTGATTATTTTTTTTTTTGTTAATCCTCGCCTGAGGATATTTTCCCATTGATTTTTAGAGAGAGTAGAAGAGAGAGGGAAAGACAGAGAGAAACATTAATGTGAGAGAAACACATCAATTGGTTGCCTCCTGAATGCACGCCGACCAGGGCCGGGGAGGAGCCTGCAACCGAGGCATGTGCCCTTGACCAGACTCAAACCCGGGACCCGTCAGTCCACAGGCCAGTGCTCTATTCGCTGAGCCACACTGGCTGGGGCTGTATTTTCTCAGATACACAAACTCCCGCAGTAGTATACACACCGCACTACGGTAATAGGTATGCTGGGAGCTCGCACTGATTAACATCTCATTCAATGAAGCTTCAAAAACCTTGCGCCCAGTGGGTCAGCTGTCTGCAGCCGCTCATGTCTCCCATCCAGAGAGACTCAGCCCCATCCTAGCCACGTGCCTGAGACTGTGCCGGCCCAGAACATGCGTGTTCTGCAGTGACAAAGTGGCTTGGGTTTTGGATTCTGTCTCTGTAATCTGTAACCTCTCCCAAGTTACCTCTCTAAAGCTCACAGGTTGCCCGGCCAGTGGGGCTCAGTGGTTGAGCGTTGACCTACGAACCAGGAGGTCACGGTTGGATTCCCGGTCAGGGCACATGACTGGGTTGCAGGCTCCATCTTCAATGGGGGGTGTGCAGGAGGCAGCTGATCCATGATTCTCTCTCATCACTGATGTTTCTATCGCTCTCTCCCTTCCTCTCTGAAATCAATAAAAATATATTAAAAAATAAAATAAAGTGCACAGGTGTGTGTGGTGGGGGGGGGTCTGAATAGGATAGAAATCACGTGTCTTCTGTCTGGAGGCTCGGCGAGTTGGAAGTGGGAATGCCTCCTTGTTCGTGGGCATCTGCGCCCGTCACACACGGGTCCTCAGGATGACCCCTGGAGTTGGGAGTGTTGTGAGTAGGTCTGTGATTAAGGAAATGAGACCCAGGACCCGGCAGATCCGCCCCAAGTCACAGGGCCAAGAAGCCCTTGTCCACACCTTCCGTGAATGATATGATACGGGCCTTAAAAAAAAGTCACAGGGCTCAGCGAAATCAGCCAGCCAGAGAAAGACAAGTGTCACATGACCGCACTCCTATGCGGAATCTAATGAACAACATAAACGGACTAGAGGCCCGATGCTTGAAGATTCGTGCAAGAATGGGCCTTCCTTCCCCGGGCTGCCAGCACCGCCTTCGTTCCGGCCAGAGCCGCCTTTCCGCCTTCCCACGCTGCCCAGAGGCCAGGAGTGGCTGGGGCAGTGTGGAACACCTGCATCGTCACCATGGCGATGACACAGTGTCCCACCACACCCCCGGCCACTCAGCGCCTTGTATGCAAATTAACCCACCATCTTTGGTGGGTTAATTTGCATACTCACTCCTGATTGGCTGGTGGGCATCATGAAGGTACGATCAATTTGCATCTTACTCTTTTATTAGTGTAGATGAGCAGAATAGACTCAGAGACATAGAAGCATGAACAGACTGTGGAATCTCAGAGGGAAGGCAGGGACGGGTGGGCGGGTGGGAAGAGATCAACCAAAGACCTTGTATGTATAGATGCATCACCCATGGACACAGACAATGTGGTGAGGGCCTGGGGGGGAGGACAGGCAGGAAGGGGTGAATGGGAGAAAAAGGGGGACATGTGTAATACTTCCAACAAGAAAGATCTTTTTAAAACACAGGTGTGTTCTGATTCTGACCAAAACACACCTTTCTTCCCCTCTACCTGCTTTGCCGTTTGTTCGAACGAACTGAAGACTCTAACTCAGACACAGAGTCAATTTTTCCATTTGTAAACGGCTGAAGTTGGGGGTCTGCCGCGCTCACTCAGGCCCTCTGGCCTATGTCAGGGGCACATTCCCTAGGATCAAGTCTGTGACAGCCCACAGCCCACACAGTGTGGCCCCGGCCCCCGGCCCCCAGCACACCCACATGCAGAACTGCTGCCCTCAGCACCGGCCCTGCCAGTGTCTGTAACCAGCCTGCAGGACCCCCGACCCCCCATGTAACTGGAAAAGAGGCCGAAGCCTCATTCACGAGAGGAGAGCTCCGCAGGAGGATTGTGTTTCCGTGGGACCCTCCTCTCAGGCTCCTAGGCCTGCTCTCCACACTGTGCTAACGGAGGTGAACAAGGCTCGCCAAGCCCTGGCCGGTGTGGCTCAGTGGATAGAGTGTCACCTCACGGACTGAAGGGTCTCAGGTTTGACTCTGATCAGGGGCATGTACCTCGGTCACAGGCTCCTCCCCAGCCCATCAGGGCTCATGCAGGAGGCAACCAATCGATGAGTCTCTCTCACATCGATGTTTCTGTCTCTCCCTCTCCCTTCCACTCTCTAAATCAATGGGGAAAATGTCCTCGGGGGAGGATGAACAAGGACAAAAAAAGCCCTCCGAGGCTTCCAGGCAAAATAGAGGGGGTGATAAATCTCTACAGAGAATCGGCCGTTCCCAAATAAACATATTAAAACAATATACTTAAGACCCAAAACAGTCTTTTTTAAAAATTAATCTGAGCCGAAACTGTTTTGGCTCAGTGGATAGAGCGTCGGCCTGCGGACTCAAGGGTCCCAGGTTCGATTCCGGTCAAGGGCATGTACCTTGGTTTTGGGCACATCCCCAGTAGGGGGTGTGCAGGAGGCAGCTGATCGATGTTTCTCTCTCTTCGATGTTTCTAACTCTCTATCCCTCTCTCTTCCTCTCTGTAAAAAATCAATGAAATATATTTTTAAAAATTAATCTGAGAGAAAAAGAGCGAGAGAGAAACATCAATTTGTTGTTCCACTTACTTATGCATTCACTGATTGCTTCTTGTATGTGCCCTGACCAGGGATCGGACCTACAACTTTGGTGCATCAGGACGATGCTCTAACCAGCTGAGCTACCAGCCAGGACAGTCCAAAACAATCTTAAAACTAGTCAACTGAGCCCGGCCAGTGTGGCTCAGTGGTTGAGCAATGACCTAAGAACCAGGAGGTCACAGTTCGATTCCCAGTCAGGGCACATGCTCGGGTTGCAGGCTCGATCCTAGTGTGGGCCAGCAGGAGGCAGCCGATCCTGAGTCTCTTTTTTCATGGATGTTTCTCTCTCTCTCTTCCTCTCCCTTCCTCTCTGAAATCAATAAAAAACAAACAAACAATAAACTAGTCAACTACAGCTACAGAGAACAAACCAGTAGCCTGAGATGCAGATATTCTCACTTGCACAGCTCTTGATCCAATTTCTATTACCTGGAGATCTTGTTTTCACATGAACCTGAACGCCCATGTTTATTTCTGCTTCCAGCAAGAGTACCATCGGTTTCTCTGCCCGCCGGCACCCGCCCTCGGTCACCCACTGTCTGCACCGCCGAGTCCGGGTGCCTGACTGAGCACGTGTCTGTCAGGTTGGAGTCAGGGACCAGGTCACATGCCTGCTTTTGTCTCCAGGACCCAGACCATGTTCCACGATTCGCAGGCAATGAAGAAAGGATCACTGTTAAGATTTAAAGAAGTCACCGGAAATTAAAAAACAAAACAAAAAACAGACAACACTAGAAATGGGTGTTTTTGGTTTTAAAGACAAGTGTCACATGACCTCAAGTTTAAAAAGAATTTTTTTTACTTTCCTGTAATTTTTGGTGCCTTCAAAGTAATAGGGGGCGGAGAGAGGCCACTTCTGAGGACACACGGGGCTTTAGCTGACGACTCACTGAGACCTTATCACTTGCAGCCACTGCAGAGGTTTGGACCCTCCTAGTTAGAATATATGTCAGTATCTCACAACATCTTATTACCATTCTAATGGGCATTCAGCTGTGGTCTTCGTTGTAAGATGTTAACACAAAGGCCATACGTGCTCATGGCATCAAACACACCAAGTTGAACCCTAGCTGGTTTGGCTTAGTGGATAGGGTGTCGGACCGAGGACTTGAAGGGTCCTGGGTTCGAATACAGTTGAGGGCGTGTACTTCGGTTGCAGGTTCCCTGGCCCTGGTTGGGGTGTGTGCAGGAGGCTACCAACCGATGTGTCTCTCTCACATCGATATTCCTCTCTCTCCCTCCCTCTCCCTTCCACTTTCTCTACCAATCAATGGAAAAACATCCTCTGGTGAGGGTTAACAACAACAACAACAAACACCAAAAACACCACCAACAAACAAACCAAGTCGAGGGAAGTGCAGAGTGGAAAGTCAGTCCTAACTCCCGCTCCCCCCCCGCCCCCCCCCCCCCCGTCCTCACCTGCGGCTGTGGGCGGGCCTCCCACAGGTGGTGGGGCGCCCTCCCCCTGTCCTGGTGTCCACTCAGCACACACGTGTCTCCAAAGCTGTGCTAAGCACCCGAGGTGGGAGGGGGTGTTACACCTGCCGCTTTCCCTGGTGCCTCTCACTCCACAATCCAGCGTTTCCACAGTGGTCCATACAAACCTACTTCGCTTTTTGAATTTTCATACCTACAAACAGCTCATGTAACAGACGTAGAAAATTGAACTGTGAGAAGCCTATATTGATGTAATGAAACTACGGCTTCTCAACATTACTTTGCATTAAACTGACGTTTTGTGTAGAAAATTGGAGCCAGGTGCAGCAACAGCAAGTAAGATGGCAAGGACCGCCCGGCCGGCGAGGCGGGCTCAGTGGGTGAGCATCGACCCAGGAACCAAGAGGCGCAGGCTCAACTCCTGGTCAGGGCGTGCAGGAGGCAGCTGATCGGTGATGTTTCTCTCTAATCGATGTTCTCTCTCTATCTCTCTCCCTCCCTCTCTCTCTAAAAAATCAATAAAAACATTTTTCTTAATGGCGAGGACCTGTGTGCACATGGCCCAGGGCCCGGGTGACCTTCCCAAGCTGCAGGACAGCGTCGTCGCCAGGAGACCGGTGCAGACACAACCCACACGCCTTCAGCCGCCCGTGTTCGCCGTGCTGCCCTGTGTGTGCGTGTGTGCGGCTGTGCATGTGTGTGAATGTTCTACACGCTCTCACCATGTGGATCCCACCACCACAGGCCGGACAGGGAGCAGCCCCGCCCCCAGGCCCTCCAAGCGGCCGTGGTGACCTGGGACCCCGGTCTGTCCCGTGTTGCTAAAATACGCCTGACACTCCCCTGCGCAGAGTGGCCACAGGGCCTGCCCATGCGCTGGCTCAGTCACGTGTTCGGTGAAAAGTAAAAATAGGAAGACGTTCTCTGAAAGGGATCACACGCAGGCTACCTTTAGACTGACAGCTTTGCGCCCAGAAACTCCTGGTGATTTGCCGAGTGGGGGCATGCCTCCGGCCAGGCCTTTTGCTGCGGCGTGTCAGGCGGAATCTTAAAGCCGTCAACAGCTCAGCGGTGATAGCAGACACCACCTCACGCTGGGAGAGGCCAAATGCCACCTGCTCCGAAGGTCACGGCTGCGAAGTGAGTGTGGCCCAGCCTTGGCTCCGGAGAGTGAGGGTGACTGTGGGAAGACAGTCCTGGTGAGTGAGGCCCACCAGCCTTTCCCGCAGAAAATGAAGAAAGCTAGAAAACACCACGATGTTGGTATGTATTTTAAAAATATATTTTTTTATTGACTACAGAGAGGAAGGGACGGGGAGAGAGAGATAGAAACATCAAATGAGAGAGAATCATGGACTGGCCACCTCCTGTACACCCCCTGCTGGGGATCGAGCCCACAACCCGGCATGTGCCCTGACTGGGAATCGAACAGTGACCTCCTGGTACATAGGTCGATGCTCAACCACTGAGCCACACCAGCCGGGTCAGATATGTTATCACGTTAATAAAAATAGATAGTTCCAAACCGAAGAATTAAAATAATCATAATTATTGTTATATTTATTATGTCTTTTACTGAGAATTCATCTGTAAACAGAGACATCAACTGTACCTGCCTTACAGGATGGTGTTAGAGATGAAAAAAGGTCATGTGTGTAAAGATCAGAACAATCGGCCAGTAAGTGGCCAGTGGTGTGAGCCATTATTGTTACAGAGTCAGGGAACACTGGCTCGCCAGCTCACGTGTCCTCGGGGCGCCTGCAAGGGACCCGTGAGGTCAGAGAAGGGAAGGAACTTCCTGAGGTCACAGCTGACGGTGGCCGGACCACATACAGCACGGACACGGACCACATACAGCACGGGCACGGACCACATACAGCACGGACACGGACCACATACAGCACTGACACGGACCACATACAGCACGGACAGGGACCACATACAGCACGGGCACGGACCACATACAGCACAGACACGGACCACATACAGCACAGACACGGACCACATACAGCACGGACACGGACCACATACAGCACTGACACGGACCACATACAGCACTGACACGGACCACATACAGCACGGACAGGGACCACATACAGCACAGACACGGACCACATACAGCACAGACAGGGACCACATACAGCACGGACACGGACCACATACAGCACTGACACGGACCACATACAGCACTGACACGGACCACATACAGCACAGACACGGACCACATACAGCACAGACAGGGACCACATACAGCACAGACAGGGACCACATACAGCACGGACATGGACCACATACAGCACTGACACGGACCACATACAGCACGGGCATGGACCACATACAGCACGGACACGGACCACATACAGCACGGACACGGACCACATACAGCACTGACACGGACCACATACAGCACGGACACGGACCACATACAGCACGGACACGGACCACATACAGCACTGACACGGACCACATACAGCACTGACACGGACCACATACAGCACTGACACGGACCACATACAGCACTGACACGGACCACATACAGCACGGGCATGGACCACATACAGCACGGACACGGACCACATACAGCACTGACACGGACCACATACAGCACAGACACGGACCACATACAGCACAGACAGGGACCACATACAGCACGGACACGGACCACATACAGCACGGACACGGACCACATACAGCACGGACACGGACCACATACAGCACGGACACGGACCACATACAGCACGGACACGGACCACATAAAGCACTGACACGGACCACATACAGCACGGACAGGGACCACATACAGCACGGACACGGACCACATACAGCACGGACACGGACCACATACAGCACGGACACGGACCACATAAAGCACGGACACGGACCACATACAGCACTGACACGGACCACATACAGCACTGACACGGACCACATACAGCACGGACAGGGACCACATACAGCACAGACACGGACCACATACAGCACAGACAGGGACCACATACAGCACGGACACGGACCACATACAGCACTGACACGGACCACATACAGCACGGACACGGACCACATACAGCACTGAAACGGACCACATACAGCACTGACACGGACCACATACAGCACGGACAGGGACCACATACAGCACAGACACGGACCACATACAGCACAGACAGGGACCACATACAGCACGGACACGGACCACATACTGCACGGACACGGACCACATACAGCACTGACACGGACCACATACAGCACTGACACGGACCACATACAGCACGGACAGGGACCACATACAGCACAGACACGGACCACATACAGCACAGACAGGGACCACATACAGCACGGACACGGACCACATACAGCACTGACACGGACCACATACAGCACGGACAGGGACCACATACAGCACAGACACGGACCACATACAGCACAGACAGGGACCACATACAGCACAGACAGGGACCACATACAGCACTGACACGGACCACATACAGCACGGACACGGACCACATACAGCACGGACACGGACCACATACAGCACTGACACGGACCACATACAGCACGGACACGGACCACATACAGCACTGACACGGACCACATACAGCACTGACACGGACCACATACAGCACGGACACGGACCACATACAGCACTGACATGGACCACATACAGCACTGACACGGACCACATACAGCACTGACACGGACCACATACAGCACTGACACGGACCACATACAGCACGGGCACGGACCACATACAGCACGGACACGGACCACATACAGCACTGACACGGACCACATACAGCACAGACACGGACCACATACAGCACAGACAGGGACCACATACAGCACGGACACGGACCACATACAGCACGGACACGGACCACATACAGCACGGACACGGACCACATACAGCACGGACACGGACCACATACAGCACGGACACGGACCACATAAAGCACTGACACGGACCACATACAGCACGGACAGGGACCACATACAGCACGGACACGGACCACATACAGCACGGACACGGACCACATACAGCACGGACACGGACCACATAAAGCACGGACACGGACCACATACAGCACTGACACGGACCACATACAGCACTGACACGGACCACATACAGCACGGACAGGGACCACATACAGCACAGACACGGACCACATACAGCACAGACAGGGACCACATACAGCACGGACACGGACCACATACAGCACTGACACGGACCACATACAGCACGGACAGGGACCACATACAGCACAGACAGGGACCACATACAGCACTGACACGGACCACATACAGCACTGACACGGACCACATACAGCACGGACAGGGACCACATACAGCACAGACAGGGACCACATACAGCACTGACACGGACCACATACAGCACAGACAGGGACCACATACAGCACGGGCACGGACCACATACAGCACTGACACGGACCACATACAGCACGGACACGGACCACATACAGCACTGACACGGACCACATACAGCACTGACACGGACCACATACAGCACGGACACGGACCACATACAGCACTGACACGGACCACATACAGCACTGACACGGACCACATACAGCACGGGCACGGACCACATACAGCACGGGCACGGACCACATACAGCACTGACACGGACCACATACAGCACGGGCATGGACCACATACAGCACGGACACGGACCACATACAGCACGGACACGGACCACATACAGCACGGACACGGACCACATACAGCACGGACACGGACCACATACAGCACGGACACGGACCACATACAGCACGGACATGGACCACATACAGCACGGACACGGACCACATACAGCACTGACACGGACCACATACAGCACTGACACGGACCACATACAGCACTGACACGGACCACATACAGCACTGACACGGACCACATACAGCACTGACACGGACCACATACAGCACGGACACGGACCACATACAGCACGGACATGGACCACATACAGCACGGACACGGACCACATACAGCACGGACATGGACCACATACAGCATGGGCACGGACTGAGCCAGGGTCCCAGCTCTGGGCCTCTCCTCTGTGCAGAGAACAGGATGGTTGTAAAGGAACTGAAACCCATGAGCAAGGAGGAACATTCAAATTCCCCGTCAGCTGGCTCTGACCTGGGCACATCTTGGTTTAGTTTTCCAAGTGTTTTCTATGTTTTTAAAAAAATGCAATCAGCCCTGTCGGTGTGGCTCATGGAAAGAGCGTCCAGACTGAAGGGTCCCAGGTTTGATTCCGGTCAAGGGCACGCACCTCGGTTGCAGGCGCGATCCTCAGCCCTGGTCCTGGCATGTGCAGGAGGCAACCAAGTCGATGTGTCTCTCTCACATCGATGTTTCTCTGTGTGTGTCTCTCTCCTTTCCACTCTCTCTAAAAAAAAAAAAAAGAAAAGAAAAAAAATCAATGAAAAAATATTCTTGGGTGAGCATTAACAAGAACAAAAAAACACATAAAAAATAAAATCGTTGTACTATTTTTTAAAAAATTTAAAAATGCAGTCATCTGACTCATTTAACCGAGTCATTATACTACAAATATTTTTCGTAAGCGTGATTCCACGACACCGCTTTTGGCTGCAGAGCCCTGCTGCACGAGTAAGTTAGTATTCACTCGGTTATTGGGTTTTGGCCCCTCGGATGGTTTCCAGTGTCTGTGTCACAGCGACCGGTGCCAGCGACGCTGAAGCGGAGGTCCTGGGGTGAGTGACCCGCACCTCCTTCCTCACGGCCGTGGACTGAATTCCCAACCCTTCAGAATGCAGACGGCGGACCCTGAGCAACGCGGGTTCGAACTGCACGGGCCCACTTCTCTACGGATTTTTTAAAGTAAATTCTGTAGCCCTGGCCAGTTTGGCTCAGTGGAGAGAGCGTCGGCCTGTGGACTGAAGAGTCCCGGGTTTGATTCCGGTCAAGGGCACGTACCTTGGTTGCAGGCTCCTCCCCGGCCTGGGCCCTGGTCAGGGCACGTGCAGGAGGCAACCAATTGATGTGCATTGATGTTTCTCTGTCTTTCCCTCTCCCACTCTTCCTAAAATCCATGGGAAATATCCTCATGAGGATTAACAATAAATTTTAAAAATAAATACCGGTACTGGAAATGCATTTTCTCTTCCTTGTGACTTTCTTTTCTCTAGCTTACTTTATTGTAAAAACACGGTACACAATTCGTACAGAGTGCAAAGTATGTGCTCATTGGTGTTATCCGTAGGTCTTTTGGTTAACGGGGGCTCTTCGTGGTTAAGTTTTGGGGGAGTCACATGGATTTTTGTGTGTCAGGGGGAGGGGGTTCAGTGCTTCTAGCTCCGATGTTGTTCAAGAGTCAACTGCAGCCCGGCCGGCGTGGCTCAGTGGTTGAGCGTCAGCCTATGAACCAGGAGGTCACAGTTCAGTTCCCAGGTCAGGGCACAGGCCCGGGTTGTGGGCTCCATCCCCAGTAGGGGGCATGCTGAAGGCAGGCGATCAATGATTCTCTCTCATCATTGATGTTTTCTCTCTCTCTCTCTCTCTCTCCCTTCCTCTCTGAAAACAATAAATATATATTTTTAAAAAGAGTCAACTGTACTTTTATTGACATTTTGAAGCTTTAGGTACGTAAATACAAGATTTTACAAAGTCATTTCCCCCAGCAGCGAGGGTGTGTGAGCAGCCTCTCCGGCTTCGGGAGGCCTGCAGGTCTTCAGAGCCTCCCCACGCGAGTAGGAGCAGCACGCCGTGCTGTCTTCCGCGGCGTCCTGGCGGCTGCGAGGGAGCCCGCTCTTCCTGCGGCACTGGCTTTGCTGGGCGGGCACCGGGCACGCCGTCCTCACGGTCCGCGCCTCGGGGAGAACGGGCACACGGGCCCTGCGCACCGTTTCGGGCTGCGCTCAGCACGTCACAGGGATCCGGTGACTTCACCTCCACAGCAGGCCGGCAGTTACCTGCTGCTGTTACCCCCATTCTGCAGACAAGGATGCTGAGGTTTGGCAGAGATGACGGCAGTGAGGAGCCGAGCCATCGAAATGGGCACAGTGACCGACTGTGACAGCCGGTCCCCCGGCCCCCGAGGCAGCTTGGCGGCCTGCCCTGTGGGCCCCGAGCCGGGCACCAGGGCCCCAGCTGCCGCAGGGAGGCTGGCCCCGCCGGCCCAGGGTCAGTCAGAGCCGCAACCCGGGAAGAGGCCGCAGAGACGACCTCGGCCGCAGGAGCCGCAGGAGCCGCAGGAGCCGCAGGAGCCGCAGGAGCCGGTGTTACCCAGTGCAGCCGTTTTGGAAGCCATCCGTCTAATAGCCCTATTTTGGCCCGGCCGGCGTGGCTCAGTGGCTGGGCGTCAACCTATGAGCCAGGGGGCCACGGTTCGATCCCCGGTCAGGGCACAGGCCTGGGTTGTGGGCTCGAGCCCCAGTGAAGGGCGTGCAGGAGGCAGCGGGTCCATGATTCCTTCTCATCACTGATGTTTCTCTCTCTCTCCCCCTCTCCCTTCCTCTCTGAAATCAATAGAAATATATTTAAACACATTCCTCTTCTGGTCCCGATACAAGTTACCTGCGCGCCCGTGTCTTGTAGCTCTCGGGGCGCCCAGCGGGCGTTTACTCACAGCGGGGACACTGCCGAGCCCCGGCTTCAGACCGAGTCAGAGGAAACGGAGTGAAGGCGCCCTGCCCCCCAGCCGCTGAGATAACTCGGAGGGGAGAGCGTGGCATTGATCTTCTGAAAGAATGTCTTCAATTTTCAGAACATCCCTCTGTGTCCGGATGCACAGGCCACACAGGCTGCGCCAACGGGGCTCACACTGCCGCCGGAAGGGGAGGGGGACGTGACACGAACATGCGGTCTCAGGGGTCAGGGGCTCTGAGGAAAGACGAGTGGACAAACACGCAGAATGACAGAGTGACGGATGGAGATGCTGCTATTTTTAACCCGAGGACCTGGGATGGCTCCTGGGCTGACAGGTGCCAGGGACGGACGGAAGGACACGCAAGCCTGGCAGTCGCGGGGGAAGGGTGTCCAGCAGAGGGAGGCGCACATGACCCACGCGTGTGCCCGCAGGGCCAGCCAGGGCAGAGGAGGAGGTGCGGGAGGGCCGGGGCACCTCAGGCCACGGAAGGACTTCTGGGCGGAGGGGGCGTGCTGAGTCACCCTCCTCTCTGGGAGGGACTGGAGTGGCAGGAGTGGAAGTGGGGACCCCGAGGCTGCTCTCCCTCGTGGAGCTCAGACTAGGGGAGTCCCAGGTCACACAGGTGGGGAGAGAGGAGGGGGGTCTGAGAGGGCCTGGGCGTGACAGTGGCCCGAGAGCCAGGACTTGGTCTCTTTCTTTTATTTTTTATTTTTTTTAAAATATATTTTATTGATTTTTTACAGAGAAGAAGGGAGAGGGATAGAGAGCTAGAAACATCGATGAGAGAGAATCATCGACCAGCTGCCTCCTGCACACCCCCTACCAGGGATGTGCCCACAGCCAATGTACATGCCCTTGACCGGAATCGAACCTGGGACCTTTCAGTCCGCAGACTGACGCTCTATCCATTGAGCCAAACCGGTTTCGGCACTTTCTTTTATTTTTTAATATCTTTTTTATTTATTTTTTGGGAAGAAAGGAAGGGAGAGGGAGAGAGAGAGAAGCATCAAAGATGAGAGAGAATCACTGATCGGCTGCCTCCTGCACGCCCCACACTGGGGATTGAGCCTGCAACCCGGGTGTTGTGCCCTTGACCGGGAATAGACCCCTGACCTCCTGGTTCAAGGTCGATGCTCAACCTCTGAGCCAGGCTGGCCGGGCTGAACTTGGTCTCCTCCCTCCATCCCTTCCCTGCGCACCCCCCAGGCTGACAGATGGGGAGGCAACCTTCCGTCTTGTGGATGTCACAGCACATTTCTCAGGAATGTGTTTTCTGATTATACAGCTAATATGCATTTAATTTCTCTGGAGAGAATGAAGAAAATATGATGAATTACTTAATGTCCCCACCGAGACATGAAAGCCTGGAAACGCTGAACCCGTGTGCACAGCTTCCCCGCCGCCCCTCCGGTTTACTCTGGTCCAGGCGCAGGGCCGCGGCCTCGTCCCTGGGGGCTGCCCCCCTCAGGCGCCCGCAGCAGGCGGCTGGCAGTTCTCACCTGGGCCCCTCACAGACCGGCTGCTTCGTTCTGTGAATACGCCAACTTCCACGGCCACGCCCACACACCTGATTGTTTTCTTTGGAAGAAAAAAATTCTAGAAATGGAGCATCTAGGCCAAAGAATACATTTCTCTTGAATAATTTCTCTTGAAAGCTCTTCGAGAAATTAAACATTTCTCTTGACAACTGAGCGATGTGCCTGCCGACCGGCAGCTTCTTCTCGCCGGACCCCGTCAGTGCTGGGCTGTAAGTTCTTTCAATCGCCAATTTCCAAAGCGAAAGAAAAGCAGACGGTTCGTTATTGCTCCAGTGTGCGTCCTTGAATACTTAGACATTCACATGCTGAGTCACACCCACATCTTGGTTACCTCCTCTACTGTTTGTGCTCGAGCCCTAACCTGGGGGTCTGAGGGGGGCCCGGGGCGATTCCCAGCGAAGCTGACTGCGCCCAGAAAGACGGGTTGTGGGAGTCCCTGGCGGAGATCCGCGCAGGCGATGGTGCAGGAGGTCGGACTTTCCTTAGCGCCTCCGGCCCGGGACCTGGACTGCATACCAAGGACGTCTCGATCCCCAGTGGGGGCGTGCAGGAGGGAGGCGATCCATGACTCTCTCTCATCATTGATGTTTCTCTCTCTCTCTCCCTCTCCCTTCCTCTCTGAAGTCAATAAAAAATCTACATATTTAAAACAAACAAATAAAGTAGATGAGACATTTTCTCAGACCCCAAAGACTCCTGGGCTGATGTGTCCCACCCAGCTCAGCGGTCTCAGCGGAACCCGCCCTGCAGATGCGGGTCCTGCCCGGCTGCCCAAGAGAATGACTCCTCTCCACCTTCGGCGCCCAGAGCCTGGTCACTTCCAGGGGGCGGCTTCTCCTCTCCCTCAGAATCAAAATAAATTTCTCAGGGTGACCCCCAGGCCCTGCCCTTGGACCTTCAGTGGCACCCGTGGCTCCTGTCCTGCCTCTCTCCCCCATGTTCGCTGCACCCCAGCAGTGCGGCATGCTTGCACCTCAACGTCCGAGGAAACCCCACCCGGGGCCTTTGCACCTGCTGTTCCTGGGCTTGACGGCAGCACGGCTCCCTACTCAGGCCCTTCAGCTCATGTGCCATCTTCTCAGTGAGCCCAACCCCAAGTGCCCGATTTAAAATATGTGCAGCCGCCCTGACCGGTTTGCTCAGTGGATAGAGCGGCGGCCTGCGGACTCAAGGGTCCCAGGTTCGATTCTAGTCAAGGGCATGTACCTTGGTTGCGGGCACATCCCAGTAGGGAGTGTGCAGGAGGCAGCTGATAGATGTTTCTCTCTCATCGATGTTTCTAGCTCCCTATCCCTCTCCTTTCCTCTCTGAAAAAATTAATAAAAATATATTTAAATAAATAAATAAATAAAATATGTGCAGCCTCCCGGCTAGCGTGACTCAGTGGGTGAGCATCGACCTATGAACCAGGAGGTCACGGTTCGATTTCCGGTCAGGGCACATGCCTGGGTTGCAGGCTCGATCCCCAGTGTGGGGCGTGGAGGAGGCAGCCGATCCATGATTCTCTCTCATCATGGATGTTTCTCTCTATCTCTCTCTCCCTTCCTCTCTGAAATCAATAAAAATATATTAAATAAAGTAAAACATAAAATATGTGCACACACCCTACTCCCTCCAGCTCCTTCTCCCTTCTGGGCTTTATTTTTCTCCAGACTGTATCCCGACCCAACATGGTACATGTGTTCACACACGTACACGGAACATGTGCTCACACGCCTCCCTCACTAGGAGAGTGAGAGCTCAGCAAGGGCAGGCGTTTGCCATGGTCGCCGACATGCAGCCCCGAGCTGCGCCGGGAGTGCCTGCCACACGCATCCTCCCTGTCACCATTGGTGAGGGAGGGTCCAGGCAAGCATTTTAAAATATATTTCTACTGATTTCAGAGAGGACGGGAGAGGGAGAGAGAGAGGCATCCATGATGAGAGAGAATCATGGATCGGCTGCCTCCTGCACGCCCCGCACTGGGGATGGAGCCCACACCCCGGGCCTGTGTCCTGACGGGGAATTGAACCGTGACCTCCTGGTTCCTAGGTCGACGCCCAACCCCTGAGCATGCGGCCGGGCGGGAAGTGATTTAAGAAAAGCACATCCAGTGCAGGGCATCTGGACAGAGCCTGGACTCGGAGAGGCCAGCCCGGGGGGGGGGGGGGGGCACGGCGCCGTCTGCACGTCCAGAACAGCTTCTTCGCCCGCAGGGTCCGGGGCACTGCCTCCGGGCCGCCAGGGCACTAACCGACCCGTTTCCACGCCGCACTGCCCCCTTCTGTGGCCTCTGTCCACTCACGTCACTGTGTCCGTCCTCTTCCTCACAGGGCAGCAGAGAGGGAAGAGGCCTCGCAGGCAGAGGGAGGGGCCGACTAAATACGGCGCCCGCTCCGGGAGCCAGACTGTGCGGCCGCGGGGCCGGCGGCGTCCGGCAACCTTGACGGAGGAGCGGGCACAAGCCTCGGAGCGGCAGCTCTCCGCCTGCCATAGGAGGGCGAGGATTTAAAGTGACCCGGACCTGCTTTCCAAGTGCAGCCTGGTGTCCGTGACGGTGACCTTGACGGTGACCGCGCCGTCCGGGCCGTGTGCCCCCCGCTGCTGCGGGGACACGTGTCGGTGCCGACGTGCTGTCCTCACAGGACACGGCGCCCCACCAGGCCCTCAGCCTGGCCGGGCAGCTCCCCGCCGACAGCCTCCTAGTTTCATCCCGGAAAATGCACCGCCCGCCGGCGCGGCTCAGTGGTTGGCGTTGACCTATGAACCATGAGCTCCGGGTTCGATACCTGCTCGGGACACACCCCGAGGCAGTGACGGGCTGAGAACAGCGCGGATTTAGGGGTGACACCCACGGGTTGTGCTGCTGCCGTCGAAGCCGCGTAAGCAAGAGCGACTGTGAGGAGAGCGTGACAGCCATGCGGCTCCGTCCTTCTCCCGTCCGCCCCCAGTGGCTTCCCCCGGGCCCGTCCCGGCCCCACACGTAAACAATCTCCTCTGTGCCGGGAAGAGCCTGTGGCTGAGCAGCCCTCTCCGGCCAGCTAGTTCCGGTTTCCTGGGCTCTGCGGGCACCAGCTGTGGCCCCTCCTCGCTGAGCCCTCACCCCACCAGCCCCACCTTCTCCCTCTGTCACTGGAGCAGCCCTTAGAAATCTGGGCGTTTTTTGTTGTTATTGTTGTTTTTTTAAAAATTTTTAATTGATTTTAGAGAGGAAGTGAGAGAATCATCAATGATCGGCTGCCTCCTGCACGCCCCACAATGAGGATTGAGCTTGAAACCCAGGCCTGTGCCCTGACCGGGAATCGAACCGCGACCTCCTGGTTCCTAGGTCGATGCTCAACCGCTGAGCCACATCAGCCAGTCTGACCCAAAACATTTAGCTGCCAAGAGCAGGACATGGATTGGAGTCCAGAGTCATAAACTTCATGTCATGTTCCCTGATTAGGCACCAAGCGCCCTGATAGGGGAGAAATACCCAGAAGACCCCAGGCCTACAGTCAACATGCTGGCATGTGACTGCACAGGGGAGGCCTCACCGGTGAGACTAGTGGGGAAGATGTTTGAATTAGCTGGCATCTGACTCAGGAAGCGGAGAGTCAGTCTATTCGGGCATGTGCTCTTGGGCAGTACTGCAAGATCAGTGACAGTGCGAGAGGCTGTCACTAAGGAAGTATGCTTTGAAATCAATATCACATGGTATGTAAATGGATATTTATTTCTTTTTATTGTTGACATTACAGATGCCCCCCAACTTCCCCCTCTCCCCACCTCTCCCAGCCGCCGCTGCACCGCCTCCCTCTCTGGCCACTGCTGTCTGTGTCATGGATTCGGCATCTGTGTTCTCGGGCTAATCCCTCCACCTTCTTTCATCCAGTCCCCCACCCTCTCCCCTTTGACCTCTGTCAGTCTGTCCCATGGACCCATGCCTCTAGTTCTATTTTGTTCCTCAGTTTATTTTGTTCATTAGATTCCACATCTGAGTGAGATCATGTGGCATTTGTCTTTCTTTCTCTGACTGGCTTATTTCACTTATAGCATAATTATCTCTAAATGGATGTTTTTTAAGTAATCAAAACTAGTTTATTCCTGAGGTAATTAAAATAGGCTTACTCTATAATCCCCTGTAAGGGTGCACATGGGATTTTTTGTATGTATACACTGAAATGAACACATCCATCATCTCACATATGTACCAGTTTTTTATTTTTTCGGTGTGTAGTGAGAACACTACAGATTCACTCATAGTCTATGTCCGGTAAACATATTAAAAACAAAACAAAAAACACACACATGGATATTCACTATGTTATACAAACTTTAGTGCAATAGCCAGTTAAGCCCCACCCCCAGGCGCTCTCCCTGTGCGGAGGACAAGGCGAGGAGGGCAGGCGCCTGCAGAGCCAGGCCCCGTGCGTCTGCGTGGAGAGAAGAATGCAAGAGAGATGATGGCCATGGGTGGGATGGTGAATCCAGGTCCTCGCTGCCATTATGGAGGCAGCTGTTCTTTAAGAGTCTTCTAGGAGAATGTGGTGACAGATGAAACCGAGTAATGCCAGCACATCCACCGAACTGTGTCCCGAGAAGCAGAGAGCAGGCCCGAGGCCCGGGGACTGCGGTGGGTGCGGTGGGTGCGGTGTGGAGCGCGCAGGAGCAGGGCAGCCCACGCGGAGAGGGGCAGGCGCAGCAGACCCCTGAACGCTGCAGGAGCCGGGCTGCAGGCCAGGACACGTTTCAGAGCTAAGAAACTGAGCTCCTGGCCAGCCGGCGTGGCTCCGGGGTTGAGTGTTGGCCTACGAACCAGGAGGTCACGTTGCTTCCCGGTCAGGGCACACGCCCGGATGTGGGATTGATCCCCAGAGGGGGATGTGCAGGAGGCAGCCGATCCATGATTCTCTCTCATCACTGATGTTTCTCTCCCTCTCTCCCGTCCCCTCCCTGAAATCTATCAGAACATCATAAACAACAACAAAAACGAAACCAAACCGAGTGCCTTAGGAGCGAGGCGCTCCTTCCTCCGGCTTCTCTCAGCAGGTGGGCGGAGAGCCGCGCGGGTGACCACAGCTCGTGATAGAGGTCAGCCTGCCGGGAGAGTGCCGCCCGCTGAGGGCCTGGGTTCCCCTCCCCGGACCGGGCCCCCCGTCCAGCCCACGCACCTCTGCCTTTGGCGCCGGTCTAGCAGCCATGGTCCTGAAAGCAAGGGAGGCTCTTGACGAGCCTGGCGGCGACTAGAGCGACGTTACCGGGACCAAAGTCACAACTCAGCCCAGACAGCTCTCACAGCCACTGCGCGGCCTCGCTCGGATGCGCGGGCTTCCCGGGTCCTGCCAGGCCACTCCCAGGAACCTATCCTGGGCACACACATATTCACAACGATCGCAAATAGGAGATTTAGTGCTGAGCAACGGACCGATTGTTAACCACAACGGTGCTGTTTGGGGAGACAGCTGGCGAGAGAGCACACACACACGCGTCCTCGGCGGTAAGCCAGGCACCTCTCGTGCACAGTAAGCACCGACTGGAAGGCAGTCATTATTGACGGAAAAATCTTTATAGCACACTCTTCAGTGAATAGAGAAAGTTATGAAATAGTGGAATGCAGAGAAAATTGCTGACTTCCTTTTCTTTCTTGTCCTTATGAATTTTCTAATTTTTTCCTTAAAAACCTGTTATTTATGTAAAGAAATATAACAATGGGAACAATTTTTAAATTGAAATTTTAGTCTTTTTTCAGTACTTGAGATGATTTAAACATATTTCTTCATTCCTTCATTTACTTTCTTCATTACTTTTTATCAGACTTTTCGGCTTTTTAAACAAGTCTGGAGACGGGCAGACAGAGCTGGTTTCCTCAGTAACAGCAGCAGAAGCTCCCAAAATGCCCTCCTCTCCGCTCTGCCGTTCCCCCCGCGGAGCCGCGGGGTTTCCTGGCTAAGAGGTGTGCATACCAACGAGCGGCCCGTTCCACCGGATTCAAAGCTTAAACCCACAATTTTATTCTATTTTTAAAAAATATGTTTTTATTGATTTCAGAGAGGAAGGGAGAGGGAGAGAGAGATAGAAACATCCAGGATGAGAGAGAATCATTGAGCAGCTGCCTCCTGCACGCCCCCCACTGGGGATCGAGTCCGAAACCCAGGCATGTGCCCTTGGCCAGAATTGAACCCGGGACCTTTCAGCCCACAGGCTGACGCTCTATGCTCTGAGCCCAACCAACAACTTTAACAGCTTAAACCAACAAGTTTAAGTGGGTCACCGGTTCCTCCTGGAATGCTTAGAACTGTTCAAAACTGAAATGGAAGCGCCAGGGCCAACGTCTTGTTGCAGATGTCAGCCAGGGGCTCCCAGGAGGCGTAAAGAGTGCATTTGAAGGATTCTTCAACTTCCTGTTCACATTTTTAAAATTAAATAGAGATGCATGCTCAGGAAAACATGGAAGCAGGACAGAAAGACATGCAAGTGTCTACCTTTACTCCGGTTCTTCACCAACCGTGTCCTTGTGATCAACTTCCTATGTGTTATTCTAACACGTATTCAATGTTATTGCGGTGCACACAGGACACATGCTCTTATCTACTTATTCATTTTTAATTATCTTTTTAAATATAAATATATTTTTATTGATTTCAGAGAGGAAGGGAGGAACGAGAAATAGAAACATCAATGATGAGTTATGACAGAGAATATCATTGATGGGCTGCCTTCTGCATGCCCCACACTGGGGATTGAGCCTGCAACGCGGGCAAGTGCCATGATCTGGGAATTGAACCGGGACCTTCTGGCTCATAGGTCAATGCTCAACCCACAATCTTGGTGTATCGGGATAACGCTTAGCCAGCTGAGCCACCTGCCAGGGCAGTCATGTGCTGCTTGACGGGGGTGCTGGTACCCACATGTGTTGCTTTTGTGAAATCTTCACTGAAACTCTGAAGTCCAGTTCTCAGTGCACATGTACTCAGGAAGACACTGGACGGTAGCTGTTAGCACAGCTGCTGTTTGAGGATTTAAACCCTGACGCTTTATGCAGCTCAGTGATGAGCTAGGCTGTTTGGTTTAGCTGTGCATTTGCAATTAAAGGAACAGGCAGATGACTGACACACTTCTCCAGACTTCCTTTGGGGAACCCCACGCCCTGTTTTGGGGGTCTGATCGTGGTTCCTATTTAATGTCACAGGACATTCCCTTAGAGCTCCACCCCAAAACGAGCCATTGACAAGCTTACACCCCACCCCCATCCCACAGCGCACCTGAAGATCAGCCCTCCTCCTCTCTCCACACTGTTCTGCACCGGCGTCTCCGAGGGCATCAGCCTTCCAACCAGGCCTCACCCTCCTCTCCTCCCCTTTCGAGACTCACTTCTCCTCAAGGTTTCTCACCTTCTCTCAGACACCTTCTTCCTTCTCCTTAAACAGATGCCGTATCACTGTTGGTTTGATTAAACTGGTGCTTCCTATCTCCCTTTAAAATATTTTTGGAGATCTAGCCGGTGTGGCTCAATGGATAGAGCATTGGCCTGCGAACTGAAAGGTCCCAGATTCGATTCCAGTCAAGGGCACATGCCTGGGTTGTGGGCTCGATCCCCAGTGGGGGACTTGCAGGAGGCAGCTGATCCATGATGCTCTCTCATCATTGATGTTTCTCTCTCTCTTTCCCTCTCCCTTCCTCTCTGAAATCAACAGACATATATTAAAAAAATATTTTGTTGTTGTTTTTATTTCAGATAGGAAGTGAGGTAGAGAGAGGGAAACATCAGTGATGAGAGAATCCTTGATCGCTGCCTCCTGCACACCCCACACTGGGGATGGAGCCTGAAACCCGGGCATGTGCCCTGACCGGAATAGAACCCTGACCTCCTGGCTCATAGGTCGATGCTCAACCACTGAGCCACACCAGCAGGGCCTATCTCCCTTTGAAACGCTCATGAGCCTGACATTTGAAATATTCTCTCTCTAATCCTGATGCACCTGCTCCATCCCTTATCTTTCCTGCTCCATTTCCACCACCTCCCCAGCCGCAGAGCTTCTTTGCTGGGTCACACACACACACACACACACACACACACACACACACACGCCAAGCGCACGCTTCCTTTAGTGTTTCACACGTGCTGTTCCCTTGCAGTTAGGGGGTCAGTGCTCAGCTGACAACGGGGTCGCCTTCCGAGGAAACGCCTCTCCAACTGGAGTCCCGGTGAGTGTGCAGAGCACCCCTCCGGCACCACTGACCCGAGTACACCCACAGGCCTGTCCCCGGAGCCCCTCCAGGGGTGGAGCTCGCGTGGCTGCCCTGCGTCCCCAGATCCTCAGGCCCGTGAGCCGCCTGGGAACCTCACAGCACTTCCTTCCCGCCGCGCAGACCCCGCCCCTCACCAGGACTCGGAGGGCTTTCAGCGTGCCTGTGTGTGCCGGTTGCAGCAGGGCTAACTGACGTTTCCCTCAATTGAGAGAATTAAAGATGAAAGCATAAGCGAGGGGCTCCTCACCCTCCGCTCTTTAGCTTGTCCCTGGGACTTACCTAACAGCTGTACTTGTCACTCATCCGTTTACTGTTTACTGCCTCTGCCCGGACACAGCCCCAGAGGGACCGCAGCCGGGCCACGGAGACTTGTCTTGCCGTAAAAACGGCGGGGAGCGTTCAGAAATCTTACCTGATAAGCTCTCCAGCTTCTGTAGACTCTCCTAAGGGCCACTGAACTCCTGAAACATTCATTTACTACATTATTCTGGGCCAACGGGCGCGTATTTCGCCATAGTCTTCATAGTGTTTAGTAACTGAAAGACGAGACAGAGGCCGAAAACCAGGACTACAGGCCTCATCAGAGGGGAAGGACCCTGCCGGCTGCCTCAAAGGGGAGAGAGCAGCAACCGTGCAGGGGTGAAGACGCCTTTTGAGGGGAGGAACGGGAAGGGATGGGGCTTAGGGCACTCGGCACGCGCCGATTGGTGATTTCATGTAAGGCACCTGATTAGGCACTTAGGAATCGGGGGCTTAGGGTATCTGGCAGGTGCTGATTGGGGGTTCAGTGTACAGTCCATATAAGGTGCCTGGTTAGGTGCTCAGGAACGTCCAGGCCGCAGGTGCAGGTTACGTCATACTCCGCCCACCAGTTGGGGGAAGGGAGGATGGATCAGTAACTACTTTCAGGTCTCTCTCTGCCTCCAGCAGTGTCTGCTGGTTTTCCTTCATGGAGAGGCGAGTGGGTGAGTTGCCAGGACACCTCTGTGGTAGTAACGCTAATGTCGCCCCAACAAGAGGTGGCCCATGTCCTCGAGCTCTGACCACAGGCTCCTGTGATGTGTGAAGAGGCAGCCGGATGGAGGGCCATCGCTGGACGGAGCCGAAGGGACGGGGTTAGCAGCCCGAGGAGCGAGACCGGGCTGCGCAGGGCACGCCCTGACACCTGGTGGGAGCCTGGGAGACAGGCCTGGGAGTCCCTCGGGGAGGCCTCACGCGGATTCCTCCATTTCCTCCCCCGTGTGTGCATAACCCTTTAACGCCATCGGCGTGTATGGACGCAATTAAATTCAAAATATCTTGGCACGTGGGGATGGTTTCCGTTTTGGACGCGTGGCAGTCAACTGGTTAATTAATAGCGTTTGAGCATTTTATTTTTGTCTTCATTTATGGGATACAAACTCAGTACTTTTAAAATTTAACATTTTAATTGGAAACAGTTCATGTGGCCTGCTCAGTGGGAACACGAAGGGGCAGAGAACAGTGCACAGAACAAAAAGATCACACATCTGTCTGCACAAACCAGCCCGACATGACGCCCAGGACACTGGAAGTGGAAAAAGCTACAAAATGTTAAGGACAGTGAGAGCCTACACATTTTTTCTAAACTACATCTTAATGTAGTACTGATTTTTTCCGCACGTTGTTTTAGTAATATAAAAAAAATTAATGATAATGTTCAAAGCACTTACTAAATCAATGAGACTGATTTATGTAAGCATTTCAACAAATAGAATGTTTAATGAAAAAATGCTAGTATACAACGTACTTGTTTCTAGAAAAAAACCTTATTAACAAGTTATTTTAGGTAAATGTGGTTTAAAAAAAAACATTCATTAGGCATTACTAGCATAATAAAAATGGATTTCTTCAACAGTTCCAGCATCCAGCGAAATCTTAAGAGGTGAACCAAAATTTTTTCAATTATATTGAGAAAATCTAATATGTTTACTTGCTTGTTGAGTCTTTTCAAGTCTAATCTTTTCAGCTTTGGTGATTAACTATGGAGAAAGAAATCAGAAATTAGAATGTATCGGATACCTAAAAACAAACAAAATATAATTATGTCTAAAATATGTCACAACTATCATCAGCTTGAATAAAATACTTCCAAAAGGGGGAGAGGAAGACGAATGAGATAACTAGGCTGAGGCCAAATCCATCACAGAAAGAACTATCAGGTATGGTCTGGAGGTACTCAATCTTTCAGGTATCCCAAACCCTCCCACTTCAGTTCCAGATTAAGAACCATTTTTCAATTAAAAGGAGCCACACTCCATGCAGGCCACTCTGGTTACCTGCGGGTCAGGACCACCCTCCTGGCTGCTTCCTCCCCCGGTGCCAGTCCTGGCCACTAAGTCACTCCTTACAGGCTCTGTGGTCAGTCACGGCACCGTGCTCGAGAATCATGTGCTACTGGAACGAGACGGCGGACTTCCGGCAGAGTGCTCACACAAAGGTTTGCTTACAAATTTGAAACTAAAATCTCAAACACAGCCCTGGCTGGGAGGCTCAGCTGGTTGGAGTGTCACCCCATACACCCAAAGGTTGCAGGTTCAATTCCCAGTCAGGCTGCAAGTTCGATCCTTGGTCACTGCTGGGCAACCAATCGAAATCTCTCTCTCACACTGTTGTCTCTCTTTCTCCCTTCCGTTCTCTTGAAAACAAAAAATCAATAAAAACATCCTCGGATGAGGAAATAAATAAATGTATGTATATGTGTATATATGTCACAAGTATGGTCTGCTACTGAAAGTACTTATTATTCCAGAATACAAACACGTCAATATTTTCAAAGAAGGCATGAAGTTATGTGGCATGAAGATCATTTAAAATAAATATTCCAAAAGCTTTCTTTTTTAATCCTCACCAGAGGATTTTTCCATTGACTTTTTAAAAATTTAATATATTTTTATTGCTTTCAGAGAGGAAGGGAGAGGGAGAGAGAGACAGAAACATCAAGGATGAGAGAGAATCATGGATCGGCTGCCTCCTGCAAGTCCCCCAGTGGGGATCGAGCCCACAACCCAGGCATGTGCCCTTGACCAGAATTGAACCTGGGACCTTTCAGTTCACAGGCTGACCTCCCGACTGAGCCAAACCGGCTAGGGCAGCCATTGACTTTTTTTAGAGAGAGCGGAAGAGAGGGAGGCGGAGGGGGAGAGAGAAGCATCCCTGCGAGAGACACATCAACTGCCTGCCCCCCATGTGCTTGACTATGGCAGGGATCGAGCCTGGAACACAGTGCACGCCCTGGACCAGGAATCGAACCCTTGACCCTTTGGTGTACGGTCCGACGCTCTAACCACTCAGCAATACTGGACAGGGCCCAAAAGCTTTCTTTTTTTTTTTTTTTTTTAAATATATTTTATTGATTTATTACAGTAAGGAAGAGAGAGGGATAGAGAGTTAGAAACATCGACCAGCTGCCTCTTGCACACCCCCTACTGGGGATGTGCCCGCAACCAAGGTACATGCCCTTGACCGGAATCGAACCTGGGACCTTTCAGTCCGCAGACCGACGCTCTATCCACTGAGCCAAACCGGTTTCGGCCCAAAAGCTTTCTTGATAAAAACATTTAAAATATTTAGCTTTGGAAGAAATGAAAACCGTATTCTCATAAAAACACAGATTCTAACGAGTAATCAACCACCAACATAGTTTCTTTGAAGTGTCTGGTGACATGTGGCCATTGGCAGGAAGTCGCTTTAGGTTACCCAGAAAGCCTGTTCCTCCTGAGGCGAGGCAAGATGTAAACACTGTCCCTCCCAGGCGTTCTTCTCCAGCTTATGAACTATGCTCTTACCTGCGGGATGTCTCATCTATCAGTTGTGTGTAAGGAAAAAACCCATTTTGATCAAAAGCAACACAAAATTAAAAGAGGGAGGGTGAGTGGGTGGGAGGAAATCGACCAAAGACCTCTTATGTGTATGTCCATAACCCACGGACATGGACAATTAGGTGGTGAGGCCTGGAGTGGGGGCGGGGGCAGGTTGGAGAGGGTTAATGGGGGAAAAAGGGGACAAAGGTAATACTTTCAACAATAAAGATTAAAACATACTAAAACATCCTCTAAGAGCTAAAGGGAAGGAGAGAAGCCTCATTTTGTATCAGGTGCTCCAAGTGATGGCCCCATGCATGCCTGGCAGGGATCGGGAGGCCATGTGGGCAGCTCTCTCCGGCCTCTCACTGCCGTGAGCTCTTCATTGCATTTCTCCGCTCTAGACTCTTATTCGTAGGAATCCATGTGCAGCAGTAACATTTCCTTGGCCTCTTCCTTTCCTCTTTGCCTATGCCGACCAGGACTGAGGACACCGTCCCCACTGCCTGCACCACGCTGGGAAAACGAAGACCAGGGCTCACGGTAGCGCTTTTCTCTCTCTTGCAGACCCTGGGCTGTCAGTAGGTCTCTGTCTCACTGTCTGGCAAACCTTCTCGGAACCCTCAGCTCCCCTGACCGAGAGGCCTGCTCCAGCTCCCCAGCGGCACTGCCCCCGACCCCCGGGCCTCCTGGGAACCGGGCTCCCTTTGCCGAGGCCGCAGAGACGCCCGGGACCAGCCCCCCGGGTGTGAAGCCACCCGGGCCCTTGTCTACTCCGCACAGCACTGTCGCCACCCACTATGCGCCTCTCGGGGTGTGTCCTCAAGAGTGGCTAACACCAACGGGCACTGGAAAACATCAAGGAAATGAACGACCAAAAAAGGGGGCTGGCAAACTAATCATGGTCTAGCCACTCCTCTGAACAGCGACTGTGTGTGGCTCCTGTTCCGCTTAGGACAGAGCCCACTGGCTGCTTCCCTGACAGGAGCCGATGTGGCCCGCGGGGAGCAGGTAAGGGGGTTGGAAAAGAGCTGCGCTCCGGCCAGCCCTCGCTGGGCTCCAAGCCCATTCACAAAACGCACGAGTCGACCTTTTTCCTTGCCTCAAACTTAGGAAAATGGGGTCTTTCTGGAAAACCCCCCCCACTAATTCCTAGTTCTACAAACATAAAATTTAAATAAAATGACACACCAACTGGAAGATAAATATTATTTAACAAAGTGGTTTCATTTCAGGGCCTAGTTCAGGATTAGTGACTTTAACATTTAAATAGCCTCAAGCAGGCTTTCCAATTAACACCTCCCAGAGCTGAGCGCCCCCAGGAAGGAAGGGGGCCCCCTCGGAGCAGCTTTTGCCTTCAGAGACAGAATCACAAAGACCGGGGGGACACCTCCCCCCAAATCATCTACATTCCAATGAATGCGGGCGATGCTAGGCTGAGGAAAAACACTCGAGTTTTAAGTTAAGGAAAAAAGAATTCTGTAAATACGAATCCAAGCCATCACACCTGGAATACAGAAAGCATGACTTTTCAAGTGCTAACCAATGACCAAAGAATGTACATCTCTGTAGGTTTTTCTGATTTTTACAATATACGTTCAAACATTTTGATAATAGTAATTTAGTTATTATGTGCCCTGTTCTTTTCTAAGCACTTTAAGATGCACTAACCTTTACATGTATAATAATTTGTTTTAAAATAATAAGCTTGACATCTCACTAGAAACAATAATGATTTAATAAGTTACTCAGTGTCATTTAAAATAGCATTATTGAATAGGAAGCTTGCTTTAAATGATTTAATGTATTTAAAGTTGTTTATATCACTTGACTATCCAGAGAAAAGTAACACAGCTTATCACATTTAGAGAGCGACACGTATAAAGGCTCTCACTCTTATCTCTGGAGGCGCCTGTCCTTACAGACCACACTCCACAGACACTGTTTTTTACCTTAAGAGAATGTTTCAAGAATCACTTACCACCCAGCTGAAAACCCAGCAGCCAGAAAGCAGGACTGCTTTAAGTCAGCACACAAGTTAAAAAAAGAAAAAGGCCAAAGGGAAAACTCCAAATTAAAACCATGCACCCTCGTGGGGAAAATAATTCTAATTTTGTGTATCTCAAAATCTAGAGAATAAGTGTTCCCTCTCAACCTAAAGCTCAGTGCACGCCACGTAAACCCGCCACCTCCTGCAAAACCAGCACTGTTTTACCCCTGCACATGACTTGCAGAAGTGAGTCAGCCTTCGCAAAAGCTTAGGCTGCCCTCCAGCCCCCCAAGGCCAAGCAAAGAATAAGGAAACTAAATAAAATCAACCGGCTACCTTCTCAGTGCCTCTTTTCTTCTCACGAGGCTGGTTCAGTTTGGCCTGCCTGTCTACCAGAATCTTCTGCCAGTACCTCTGTTCATGGTCACCTGGAAAACACAGAACATGGAGCTCTGCACACAAGGGCACATAGGAAACACACTCAGGGCACCACGCTCTCCATCGAACTGAAGTTTAATGCTTTAAACTTGATGCACGCAAGAGCACAAAAAAGACTAGTTTCATTAGCCACACTCAGACAGCATCAGTCACCCCCAATCGGCTTGTTGAAAAGGAAGGTCCATGAAGTTTTACCAGAGAGAATCTCGAGTTTCCAGCAGTGCTTCTTTTTAATTTCCGCACTTGCGTGCATGACGGCTTGAGCATCCTCAGGAGACTTAAACCTCGCATGGCACTCGGTATCTCCTTCCAGCAAATCCACATACACAACTTCTGAGACGGCGGCCAGCGTGTCCTGCCGCACAGTAGAGACGGAATATGAATAAAAGGTCTCACACCGCGGCTAACATGCTCCCATGGCTATGTCAGGATGTGTTATGCCATCTGAAGCTTAAATGAGAACTACCCTACATTAAACATTTCTTCTGAAATATATACCAATGCTCTTAAAAACCTAACACGGACACACCTGAGAACCCACTCAACATCGCCTCTAATCATATCTTCCCTTACTCCACCACATCCTTCACATCTCCCCGGAGGGGAGACCTGTCTGGGGAGCACAGACGTGCAGCAGAGTGCACCACACCCTCCCGCCATCAACAAGAGGGGCGTCCTGTGTGGGAGCAGTCAGAATAAGGGCTGGGATTAAAAACAAAATAGAAAGAGCCTCCACGGACTGGGGAAGAGGTGTGTTACCCCTCACCTGTACACTTATGACTTCTGACTTAAAATATATATGAAAACATTCAACTTCTTATAACAACTCATGCAAAAAAGTTTCAGTGAACCTACACAAATTCTAGGTTCTTGAGTGGGTCTTTGAAAAATATAGCTCAAAAGCTCTTCCTCTTTGATGAAATACCTAAACAACCTCTGCTAAACAAGTCGTGTCACCCAAATCCAGAAGTTTCCCCACCTCGCCTGCTGGGAGGGCAAATTAACCAGATTCCTGCATTCACAGCAGGCTCCTCAGCAAACACAGGCGATTATGCAGGAATGTTATACCAGGTCTTAATTATCAGTCTCCATTCATGAAGCTAAACAAATAACTAAAGAGTCCCAGCCAAAAACAGGGCCTTATCCACCTCGTCCCCTTCAGTTCTGACCCAAAAATTCAAGCCACAAGTAATTGAGGTTACTTTTAGATGTTGGATTTTTAAAGTCTGATTTACACAGAACTGAGAAACACCTGAAAATATTACTTCATCATAGAATAAGAGAAAAGTGTATTAGTTAATAATGAAGCTTACATATATAAAAACCTGAGAGTCTGTAGAAACAGGAACTAAGTCTCAACTCATCCCATCCCTATCATCCCGCCTATCACACAAGAGGTACCTAATGTTTGCTAATTCAATAAAAAAAGAGAACCAATATACTTGTCATTCTCCCCATTTCTTTAGTTAACAGCACTAAATTTAGAGACTAAGCAAGAAAAGCAATCAGTTCCAAGTTGAAGAAGTTTGACTCTTCAATGGTAGCATAGCCACGTGACTGGTTTATGTGACTGGTTTACAGGAGTGCCTTCCAAAGACATTGACTCCACAGCCATCATAATGTCAGGGTGACCTCAGGACGACAATTAGCCTGGCAATCGTACTGGGCAAGGCACAAACCGCCACCACCATCCTCCTCGTTCAGGTTTGTTCAGCAAACTGTAAGTAACTAGGAACTTAATAGTTATTTTATGATTTCAATGATCATAAATGAAGAATTTGCAATCGATATAAATTTATGCTATGCGTTCCAAATAACAAACCAAATAATTTTTCTATTAAATCTTAATAGAAAAACCAACCAACTCAACCAGCTACACCAATCACAGCAGCATGTCCAAGCTCAGTCTTATCCCTGCGTGTGAAGTTCTCCCGGCCACAATGCTCTGCAAGCTGAGTGTCCGCGGGGGACTGCCCGCACCCTCACCCACAGCCCGGGAGAACCTCACCTAGGTGTCAGTGAGCTGCGGAATCTCAGGGAAGCGTTTACACCTGATCACAGGGAGCAACCTCAAAGGTTATGCAGGTAAAATGTGACTGGTATGAGGAGGAAAGCCAGTGTCAAAATGTAAATACGTTTGCTGTGTTACAGAAGGCTTTATGTCGTTTGAAAAGACCGTGTCTCACCTAATTGGGTGGCAGGCTAAGGGTAAAGAATATATGGGACTGCCTCCCAAAAGAACATATGAACAAGAGAGAAATATTGCTGTACTGGTGTACAAAAGGCTGTTGGTAAATCACAGAAAGTGAAAAAAGGAGACAGATGTCAAACAGTATTTGCAATGTAAATTATGTAGAACTCCGGGTATATTTGCACATGCATGCAAAACTTCTGTAGTTTTTCAAAATACTTTCCACTTTTCTGTAATTGTTTCAAATTTCTTAAACAATCGGCATGGATTGAAAATATTAAAAAAAAGTTAAACATAAAATTAAAGAAAAGGCTTTTTTTCAAAACACACTACATTTCTTTCAGGAAAAAAAAAAGTTCTATTTCAATTCATTAACAGACAAAAATAAACTAAATTCATGCAAAGAAAAAAAATATAGATATTATCTCTTTTATTCCAAAACAATTTTGACTTCAGGCAAAAGAAAATTGAGGTGTCTGTTGAAAGCTGAGTGCCAATGGAAACAAATCACCAATTCTCTAGTTTGTTCCAAAACCTGACAGCAGATGCTTAGGATTTTAAAGTAATTTCAGAGCCTCCATTGCTGAGGGACTCTTCAGCACACGTGGCCCTCCTCCTAAAACCCGCTTCTCTGAGAACAAAAGCCCGCCAGGAGCCCGGGGAAGCGCTCTGCTGCCTCCCGCCTCCGTTAAGGAGGACAGAGCGGCTGCCTCAGCCCACGGCCGCCGGCCAGAGCGCCGTGGACACAGACACTGCCCGCCTCCTGCAGGAGGATGTGCACACAGCACTGGCCCCCCCCCCCCCCCCCCCAAGAATTCAGTCTCTGGACTCTGCTTTGGTCACATTTCAGTCGCTCTGGAATCAAACCTGCAAGGACTTGCCCACAGAGAACAGGCTCTAATGGGATTGGCTGTGTTTTCCGAACGCCACCCATTGTCACAGGGAGTCCAGAGGAGAGTACCAGCAGCCGGGACCCTCAGGCTCACCCTGACGAGCTTCCTGCCGGGCAGAGGCTCCGGGCTGACGATCTTCACAATCACGCCCGCCGTGAACTGCGGCCCCGCCGCCTGGGCCTTCTCCGGGGGACGGCCCTCCTCACTGCTCGCTGCTCATCAGGCAGAAAAAGACCAGAAAGAACTATCACACTTAGTCATTTAACACTTGGGCCTCTTTACACCGACATCATTGTTTCTTAGGCTACTTAAGTAATTTCCTTAATTTAAAACTTAATTGTAACCTAATTTATGTAATTAAGGAAGTTATACATTGTAGATCATTGGGGCTCAGAATAGGCCTCCCTGACAAAAATCACACTGCTTATTGCAGATTACCATGAAATAAAATACACAACTGTAATTACTGTAAATGCAAACTGTTACTTTTATAACACTTGTAACATCTTCCCCCCAAAATGCCCATTTTCCCTGAACCAAAAAACAAAAAGTACCTAATAAAAGTAGATAAACAGGCATGGAATACTATAGAATATTCTATATAATAATTCAGATGTGAAAATTAATTTTCATTATAGGAATTTTAACATATATCCTAATATAAATTTCCTAAGAATCTTATTTTGTGTTATTTCTGCTTGTGGTTAATACTATGAAATAAATTTACAAGTGTGAAATTACAATCTTTGTAATTAAATTACAAACTTAATTCATGAAGTAGATACTCATTACTAAATCTAACAATGAGAACTAGAGAAAATTTAAATAACTGATTAGAAAACATACTGTTTAAATGAGCCCTTCAAATGTTCTTATATCAAGAATAAGTCTCACTTCTGAATAACTTGCCAAATGAGTAATTTCTGTAATGATTATTGTATAATTAAGTTTCCAAAAATTAAAGTTAAGCCTATAACCCCGAAATAGTATTTTAGTGTATAATAAAATGTTACAAAAACTATCATTTTACTTTTTTCATTTTTCAGTCCAGACTTATTAGTTACTCCATGATCTATTTCCATTTCTGACTCCGATTTTATTTGGGATATTGTTTTTTTTAAAGAAGCCATACTGGCTTTTTGCAGGGCTAAATACTCTTTTTTCAAGTCCATCCATTCACTCCTGTAATAAAAGAAAAGTACATGAGAAATAACAGATGGTTAGGGATGTCCCCTCACAATGATTCCGAGTTCACATCACCCAGCAAGCAGGCAAAGGCAGGGCGCAGGCCAGCACCCAGATGAACCGGCTTCAATCTGCCAGGTCAGTTCCTGAGTATACTTCAATGCTGTGAACTTTTGGAAATGAAGGTTCTGAATTAATTAACTGATAACATTACTGAAACAGTTGTCTCTGGGGGAGAAGGATGGACTGAAATTTAAAGGTGACTTGCATTGCTTGTTAAGCTGCTCCCAATTTCAGAGGTCACATTCCTTAGTATTCACTGGAATGACAAGGAATTCCTAAGAGGGAAAAAGCACCCCTGGAAGCAACCTATTTACATGCATTTAACCTGTGGACGCTTCCTCAACCGGCTGGAGCTCCTCCAGAGAGGAACACAATGGCCCTCTGGCTCCGGGAAGCGCTCATTGTGAGCCCTAATCTCCGCCATCAAACACGCAGATAGCAGAGTTTAAGGAGGAGGAGATCTGCTGGTGATGGGTTTAGCTGTTAACATTGGCATCTGTATACTTCAAAAAAAAAAAAAAAAAAAAATCCCAACCCACCCAGGATCCTACCTTCCCAAGCTGAGTCATTAGAATAACAAAAGGCCCTTAATGACTCCCTAAGATAAAGGCAGAAGGAATGCAGAGCCAAGGACCCTATAAATACAGGAGCTCCAAGTCCTCTTAGCCTTCCCAGGAGGACAGGACTTTGGGACAGCTTTCTTCTGAAAGGTATGCCGTGTGCTTTGTCCCCCTTGGCTCCCACCCAGCGTCCGCGGGCTCCCTTCCACTTTAACATGGGAATGCTCTCTGTGGCCTACGTAGTAAGTGCTTCCATGTTTTAGTACAAGTGAGTCCAATGACCCCTCCGCGGCCACACAGGAACCCAGTCTGTCTCCAGAGGCCACGGGGACTCCTCTGCTTTAACCTGGAGGCACCTGCTGTGTGAAGTAAAAGTAAGTGCTTCCATGTTTCAGTG
The DNA here is from genome assembly GCF_027574615.1 of Eptesicus fuscus. NCBI lineage: Eukaryota > Metazoa > Chordata > Mammalia > Chiroptera > Vespertilionidae > Eptesicus > Eptesicus fuscus. Next base: position 295,809 of record NC_072478.1, on the reverse strand, counting down.
GAGGTGTCTCCAAACCCACACCGTTCGGGGCCGGATCTGTGTTCTAGACCCACTTTACAGGTTAAAGCCAGGTCCGGTTGGCAAGGTTCTCCAGGACTGGGCTCCCCACCACTTAAACGTGGACGTACTTGCTTTGGAATCAAAGAAGTAAGTGCTTCCATGTTTCAGTGATGGTAAGTCTTGCTGTGCATTTTCCCGAGCCCACAAGCCTGGCCTGCCGCCTGGTGTCTGAGCGAACCCTCACATCTCTAAGGACACCCACCACTTCAACATGGAGGCATTTGCTGGACAGACGGAAATAAGTGCTTCCATGTTTTAGTGTGGTTGTTGCTTTGTACCCATCCGTCCTGCTGTGCGCAGACCCGGGCGCAGGCCGTGACTGTTGCTAACATGCAACTCTGTACACAAGCTGGAATTGCACTTTAGCAATGGTGACGGCCGGCGCCGCCCCCGCCACTCACTTGGACAGCACGCGCAGGGGGATGACCTCCTCCCCCATCTTGTGCCGCTCCTTGTGCTTCTTCTTGTGCTTCCGCTTGGCTTTTAGGAGCGACCCGTCTTTTATGTCTCCCGCTTCCTTTTCCTCTTCCGTGGAGACTTCTACCTCTTTAAGAAGAACACAGAAATCAGGTGTCAAAATCGACTGTATTTGTGGAGCCCTGACCGTAAGCGAAGCCAGAAGTACCTTTGTTTTCTTTGGACACTTGGGAGGCCTTTTTCAGGTTGTCTTTCTGGGCCGTTTTCCTGACTTTGGACCTGGGAGCCGGGCACCCTGCGTCCTCGGAGCTGCTTCGCTTCCTCTTCTCTGCTCGCACCGGAGGTAAACCGGCCGCTTCAGCTCTGACCCGCTTTTTTTTTTTCTTTGAGGGTGGCTTTTGGGGTTCAGCGCCCTCCCCTTCGGAGCCGTCCGACGTGGCCCTGGGCTCCTTCACCTCACCGGCGCTGCTCTCCTTGCCCGTGTCCACGGGTGCCTCTTTGGCCTGGCCGCTGTCTTCCTTCTTCGCCCGGCCTTTCTTCTTCTTCCTCTTTTTCTTTTCTTCTGTAACAATGCTACCATCAGCTTCCACCTGACTGCATGCACACCCACTTACAGTGTGTTACTCAAACACTCACCCGCTACTCCCAGGGCAGGAATGGGCTTGTTTTTCACTGTTTTAGGAAATATCCCAGGTTTCCTTGGTGCTTCCTCTGGTGGGTTGTTAAGAAACTGAAATGAAACCAGCAAAAATTTTGTCTAATTAAAACGCGTGATCATTTTCTTTTGCTAACGGTTTTCCTTATAGGTTCTGGTAAAACGCGTGATCATTTTCTTTTGCTAACGGTTTTCCTTACAGGTTCTGGACCTACCTCAATAGCTTTTGCTGCCTGTTCTTTTGTCTCAAATTCCACAAAGGCAAACCCCTTCGGGTCTCCCGTAGACTTGTAGTGTGGGATGCTCACGTAAACGACATTGCCACATTTGCCAAACACTCTCTCAATCCAGCTGTGATTCACATTTTTGGGAAGTAACTCCTACAATACATTAGTTACACTGTTAATAATGCTTCTCTCCTTACTCATGGTCACCAGTGTTTACTTGTATTCCAGAACAGGCTTACCACGTACACGGTCCGCTCATCCTCATCCTTGGGTCTCTCCCCCAGAGGCTGCTTCCTCCTGATCCTGGTGCCTTCCAAGTCCAGCTGCAAAGCACACCGTTAGTGGGCTGGAAGTCTGTGTGACTGCGGGAACTTAGGGGATAGAAAACAACCTTACCTCTACAACAGCTGAACTCTTCAGTGCTCTGGCTATTAACTTTTTGTCCGTGGTCAATTTTTTCATTTTGTTAAAAGACACCAGAAGTGATATATCAACATCTAATAAAAATGTAAAAGTGAGCATAAATGAAATTTCAAACGAGCCTGTTACAGTCATGGTTGAAAATCCCTGTCCCATTAGAATTCTTACACGCCTCCTTTGAAAACTAATAAAAGTTTATGATTTTGTAATATGTAAAATGTCTCTAGTGCCTGTCCATCTCAGCACTGAAATACACTTGGTGAGTGAATTAATTGGTTTTTTAGAATGACTTCTTACAAAGTCACTGTCCATGTTTGTCTACACCCTCTGTACCTCCCCATCTCCACTTACTTTTTAAGTCTAGTGTGCACATTGTCTAAAATATAGTGTATATAGCAGAGTATATACACCATACATAAAACAGTAATACTGAAGAACAGTGTAAGTAAAACAGTACACAAGTACACACCAATAATACAAACACACTATTTCAGAGGTAAACAAGTTAGTACTACTATCAAAGGCAGTGCAGCTGAAAATCTGGTCCCATTATAAACGGAAGCAAACTTACATCCATCTCTAGATTTTTCTATCTGCTCTCGAAGAAATCTATCCTTGTGAAGATTTGCATCTCCAAACCAGAAGTCTACTTGCTTGGTGATATCTGCAAGCACCTGTTTCACTCGAGACCGCTTCTTTTTCTCTACCTCTTTTTTGTTTTCAGTACTTTCCTCTTCCATCGCCTTCTCTTGTTTTCCTCTTTCAGTTTCCATTCTTGTGAATTAAAGGTAAATATGTAAGTCTGGTAATAGAAAAAGTTAATCAGTTGAATAAACTTTCATTGGCTGGCAGTTCATTTAAAAATTTTTAGCTTTAGAATATCTTGCTTCAGACATCGTAGGTCATAGCTTTACTGTTTAGGCCTTTTAAACTGCAGGACTAGATTATTCTATATAAAATCTTTATCACTTAGCTACACTTTAAGTCACTAAGTGAGAGTGTAAGATTAAGGAACTCAGACATTTCATCTCAACAGACCTCAAAAATTTACATTTTTAGATACAACCTCCAATGAAATAGTTGATTCCTGATTTTGAATTTTTAAAATATTTATTTCTCTTCACTCTCAGCAGAACTTAACAGGTAAGCTGTAGAATCAGCCCTTTTCAGGTGACCATCCCATCCCAGTATTTACTTCTTGGGCACCAATTCCCAACCCCCTCCTTGCCTCCTTTGCCCCGGGGGCTCCGCCTCCGTCCTTGGCTGCTCTGGCTCTGAAACACACCCCTAGGCAACATGGCTTGCTCCCTCACTTGCTGAAGTCTTGTTCAAATGCCTCTTCAGTGAGGGCTCCTTCCACAACTATATTTAAAACCGCAAATTTCTCGACAGTTTGTCTCCCCACCCTTACTGCCCATTGCACCCAGTTTACCTGTTTGTTCTGTACCCTCCCTAGAGTGTGGATGGAGGAAATTAGTGCTTTTTGTATTAGTTACTGATGCATCCATCTCCAGTCCCTGGCACATAAGAGTCACTCAAACGTTCATTGACTGAATTTTGTCTTCTTAACGAAGTCACTACAGGTACTTGCACACAAATGATCACACGAGCAAAGGCTTACCATTGGGTCTGGGATGAGGCCGGCCTGCCTGAGAACAACCAGGCTCACATAAGATGCTTTCCTCACGTCTCTTTAGCCCCTCTCAGCTGGCATGCAGGCCTTGGGCCTACATGACCAGAATGATGTAATAGATTGGAGGGTAAAGGGGGGGCTAAAGCTTTCATGTACCAGAGTAACCTCAACACTTTGGCCTTTATCTGTGGAAGTCACAGGTCTGTGGCAGGTGAGGGCCAGTGGATGTGGGTGCAGTGCTGGACTGGGGAAGTGCTGGGCGGGCAGGCCTCCCTGAGGCAGGAAAACGCTGCCCCTGCTCTATGTGCGGCCTCTGTGCCCTCCTGTAAAGCTCAGTAAACGAGGCACCAGGTGGAAGCCCATTTGCGCCTCCGTCTCAGCAAGGACCTGTCCCTGAGGGCAGCAGATGCAGTGACAGCAGGCAGAGCCCCCTTCATTCTCCAAGGTCAACAAGAGAGAACTCGCACTCTTACAACAGGCTTCCTGGAGCAGTCAGCCAAGTGTGGATTTTAACGCAGACATGTAAGTATTAATTTCCATGATGCCAGCATCACACCAAGATGGAGCTCCAGGTCAGAACTGGTCATCGGAAACAATCAGGTGTCCTCGCTGCAGCCTCGCCCCTCCCCTGGTGCCGCCCCTGGGACCTCCCCTGCCATTCCGGTGACACTGGGACACATCAGATCCACGTCTGACCCTCAGCAGCTGGAGGTGAGGATTCCCTGAGACCACTTTCCTCGTGCAGTTTCCTTTTCTGGCCCCTCCCCCTGCCCTCCTTGGCTCAGCTGGGCACCCTTCTGACTCACACGAATCCTTTCCCAGGGTCCCCGCTTTAAGCTGCTTGACTGTATGCTGACAGTTTACAATCTAAATTCTCCAGCCCTTACTTCTCCCCTGAGCCCCCCATTCTAATATTCAACTGTCTGTGCGATGTCTCTACTTGTTTATCCGAACTACATCTCAAGTGTACAATGGGAAAAATTAAACTCAAGTTTTAACAAACTTATGTTTTGTCTAGTGTCCCATACCTCAGAAACCCAAGTAAGAACGGCAAGAGGGCAAAGCCCTGGAATTGTCCTAATCCTTCTCCTCACAGCAAAGACAACTCCTCAGCATCAGGACCCCAGGGCCAAGCCAGCAGGTGCCCTGCCTGAACTACATGGGGTGCCCAAAGGCCCGCTTCTGCCTCCTCCATTGGCGCCGACCCCCGGACAACAGCAGACAAGCACCTAAGTCTGGAAAGCAGGGCCTGTCCACCTCCGGCACAAAACCCTCCAGACTTCAGGTCACACCCGGAATAAACCCACAGCCCGCACGGGGTGTCTCTCCAACTTCATCTCTCACAGCTGCTTCCAGCAGGCTCATGGCAACCAGGACATGGGGCTGAATGGCGAAGGCCATTTCCACCTCAAGGCCTGCACATCCACAGGTATTACTTCCCGGTTCATTCCGGTCCCTGCAAAGGTCACCTGCTCAGAGGCTTTCTCTTCAACCAAATCTAATATATTCCCTCCCTTCTAACCTTAACCCTAACACAACCCCTGTCACCACTTTCAATCCTGTCTCCTCTTAGCACCACCTGGAATTTACAATCCTGTCTGTCTCCCACAGACTGAAAACACTGTCACGGCAGGGACTTGAGCTTGGCCACAACCTATGCGTCTGCTGAATAATTAAATACTGCATTTTAAAGGATTTTACAAACCGTCAAGTGTTCAGCATAACAAATTCTTTTTGTAGGGGTGGGGCAGAATTATAAGTAAAATTCAAACGAAGTCTGTGCTTATCACTACAGCAGGATCCAGGGCTAACTTCCCTTTCTGAACAAACTAGAAATTACAAAGGGCAGGTCACCAGCTCTCCAATTCCTCTGCTGTCAAAGCCGCCATCTGAGGAAGAAGCAACAGATCTGCACAAGCACAGAAAGTCACAATTCTCCCAGAAACCAGACTTTTCCCACCATCCTCGTATCTCAGCCCAGAGAATCTCCTTCATTCCTTCTCCTAAGGATTCATATTTGGGCTTGGAGAATCAAGTCAAACTCTGCCTGGGTACATAATACATGCCTGCAATTGTACTCTGTAGACAAACAAACATGCCTTCACTTTAGAGGAAGCTATGGATTAAACAGAAGGCAACAACCTGGGACAACTTACCGTCCCTACACATCGGCTGGGGAAGACCAGAAGTCCCACAGTCAGACTTGCTTGATCTCAAGGCCCACTTGCTCACCATCCTGGGATAACAAACAGGTGTGCTGTCACAGCCATCCCATTCCAAATCATTATCTTTCCTACTCAGGCCTGTTCTTCTTACTTAAGGATCCATAGTCTGCTGAGTTAATCAGCCAAACTATTTACTAGCTGTGTGGGTTCTGAGCAAGTTACCTCACTCTCTCTCTAGGAGCAATATAAAATGTGGATAAAAACCATACCTATGTAGTAGGGTTTTATGAAGGTTAATCAAAATAGCGTATACATGCCCTAGCCGGTTTGGCTCAGTGGACAGACCATCGGCCTGGGGAATGAAGGATCCCGGGTTCAATTCTGGTCAAGGGCACATGCCTGGGTTGCGGACTCAATCCCCAGTGGGGGCATGCAGGAGGCACCTGATCAATGATCCTCTCATCACTGATGTTTCTCTCTCCCTCTCTTCCTCTCTGAAATCAATAAAAATGTATTAAAAAGTGTACATAAAGCACTTCAAATTGCTGCTACATAGCACACACTCAATAACATGGAACCGTTATCGTTTAGCAATCTGTCCCCATGTCCTAGCAATGCGGCCAGGGGAACGGCTCTCATGTGCATCCCGTGTTCTCAGCAACCACGGTCACCGTAACAGGGACCAGTTTATGAAGTCCTAACGGCGTCCGTTCTTCCCAGGAGCCGTGCAACTAAAACGCACTTCTCAGGGTGACTTGGATGTTAAAACCTTCACTCGAAATTCCTTAGCACCATCTTACAGCAGAACATGTATTTTCCAAACACCGTTAAATGAAGCGGTGACAGCTAACCGGCTTCTACACAGCTTTAAACAAGGAATAAAACTTGACAGCGCCAATCAGTTCACACAGATTATTTTGACTCCTCACAATCCCACAAGCGGTTTCCTCCAACTTCTTGTTACAGAGGCTTGAGGCTGAGACAGGACATAGCTCAGGGAGTTGGGGAACCGCCCCACTTCGCCTCCTGCCCCCACGTCTTCAGTCCATGTTCCGGCTGGAATTGGGAGGCGTTTAGGAATTCTTGGGAATCCCATGAACTTCTTACATGATACATTTTAATGAAAAGGTAGTCACTAGTCTTGTACACATACAAAGTGAACACGTGTCCACGATTTTTAAGTAATTAACCTGGGAACTAGTTAAGTGTTAAAACCAGTTCAAAGGAAAATTAAAAAACCAGATGCACGAATATAAGCAGTCTATCTGAAGGCGGCAGTAAGTTCGTTAACTGATGCAAAACTGGTCAGGGCAATAACTGCAGAATGAGCTGCAAGGCCCACTCGCGGCACAAGTCACCCAGCGGCAAAGCGGCCCAAGGAGAACGAGGCAGCCAGGCCCGGGAAGAGCACTGGACGAGACAGCCAGCATTTTTCTCTCCAGGCCATTCCAAAGGCTCACAGTTTTGGCTGGCAAATTCTGCACAGTGTTTAGACACCTGCAAGCATTTCCCCGGGGAGGCCCATCCATGGCCTGGATGGTTTTTAAGGGAGATGGTGCGCTCAAAGGCTGAGCACCCCGGCCCCGAGCCCGGGCGACCCGCCTCCTCACCCTCGGCTCAACTTCCAAGGCCTGGACCCACCCCCGGGTCTGCGGCTGCCCCGCGGGGCGCCGCCCTCGGACCCGAGTCGGCTCCCCAAGCAGGTGCGCGAGGGCCCCCGGTTCCGCACGCAGCGCTCATGAGGACTAGGGCCCAGGTCCTGGGGAAAAAAGGACTGGGTTAGAAGGCACGGGTCCTCCCTCCCGTAATCCTAGCGCCCAAAGCTCAGGTCCGAGACACAACGTAACTTCCGCGTGCCCCACCCTCGCCCCTCCGCACCGAGGCCGCCCTTCCGCGCCGACTCCGCGCGTGCGCACTGACGGGCTCGAGGGGAGGCGGGAAGGGGGCGGGGAGGCGGGAAGGGGGCGGGGCACGAGGGCGACAGCCGGCAGGGCGCGCGGACCTCAGCTCCCCTCGGCGGCCCCAGAGTCCCCTCGGAACTTACTCCGTCCAGTCTCCAAAATACAGGCCAGAGCCTGCGCCCTCCAGCCCTTTCCGTCTCCCGAAACTCACAGTGGAGGATGTGAAGCGTCATAGGACGCGCGACACGGGTCTCCGGGCGCCTCCTAGACGCTCCGAGGCGCAGTGCGTCGCTACGTCTCTGGCGTGCGGCTCGCGGGGCGGGGCCTCGGGGCACGCGGCCAATGAGGAGTTGGATTGGCGGGCGGAGTCGGCGGCGCGAGCGGAGCGTTGGGCCGGCGCTATTGGTGTCCTGGGGGAGCGACGTCACGACGTTTGGCGGGAGAATTGGAAGCGGGTTTTGCGTTGGGCTTGGGAAAGGCGGACGGTTCCCGGCTTTCCGGGACTGAGGGCGCGGAGCCGAGGCGGCGTCCCTGATCTGGGGAAGGGACGAGAGACCGCCCCCGAGCGGACGGTGAGGACGCCCTGCGGCCGGTGGTCCCGGGTCTGCAGTCCCCGGATGTCTGAGGTGGGAGGGTCCGTCTGCACCGTCACCGGTTACACAGGGTCTCGGCCAATGAAATGGGGCTTCTCCTTTTTGTGATGTGGCTTTTTAAAAAAAATTGTAGTTTTGGGGTTTTTAAAATATATATTCCTTATTGATTTCAGAGACGAAGGGAGAGGGAGAGAGAAACATGAGTGATGAGAGAGAACCATGGATCCCATGGATGGGCTGCCTCCCGCACGCCCCCCAGTGGGAATAGAGCCTGCCACCCGGGCTAGTGCCCTGACCGGAGTCCACCCCTGACCTCCTGGTTCATAGGTCGAAGTTCAATCAGGGCGCCACACTGGCGGCGGGATGTGCGTTCTTGACCGGACATTGGGTGCGTGGCTCTGACAGCTGATAGGTTGGGGAGGAAGACCCCAAACCGGCCGCCATGTCCGAGCACAGCCACGGGGGCGTGCAGGCCGCCCTCACGTCTGTGGTCCTCGGAACGCGGGTCCCCTAACCCCTGGGAACCTCACCAGCGGGGCGGCCTTGAAGTCGCCGGCAGGCAGATGTGGGTAGCCGGCCTGCCGGGACGGCCCTCCTGCACCGCCCCTGCGTAGTGCGCAGGATATGGGGCTTATGTTTCTGAAAGGCCTGTGTCCTGTCCCGAGAAGAGGCCATGGAGCAAGTGTTTGTCTCCCCCCCTCCCCCCAGCAGTTGTAAAACCCAAGTCAGACGGCCATCTTCCGAAAACCCTGCCGGGGCCTCGTGTCTTCAGGGGGAGTCCAGGCCACGCAGCCTAGCAGACGGGCCTCCGAGTCCTCCTGTGCCCCTCTCTCAGGCCCCTCTCTGCGCCTGTCTTACCCCTGATCCTTAAAGGTGCTCCTGGGAGTCCCTGCATCGCGCCTCGCTGGCTTCACGGGCCTTGTCCGTGTTGATTCCTGTTTGGAAAAACCTGCCCTGCTCTTCCCTGGTTAGTGGTGATTTCAGAGGACAGCTTGACATTGCGTTCTGGGAGCCTTGTTTGATGCCCTAGCCCCCATTCCTGTCACATTTACTTATTTATTATTTTACTTTTTAAATACGTTTTTGTTTATTTCAGAGAGAGAGAGAAAGGGAGAGATAGAAAGATCAATAATGAGAGAGAATCATCAATTGGCTGCCTCCTGCACACTCCACAGTGAGGATGGAGCCAGCAACCCAGGCATGTGCCCTTGACCGGGACTCGAACCCAGGACCCTTCAGTCCACAGGCTGATGCTCTATCCACTGAGCAACACCAGCCAGGGCCACCCTTTTTTTTTTTTTAAACAAAAGCAAAGTTTTATTACAGAAAAGCTCCCTGCAGCAGGGAGGGGACCCAAGAGGGTTGCCTGCCTGTCACATTAAAAAACTGTTTATATTTTTATTGATGTCAGACAGGAAGGGAGAGAGAGATAGAAACATCAATGATGAGAGAAAATTATTCATTGGCTGCCTCCTGCACGCCGCACACGGGATCTAGCCCACAAACTGGGCCTGGGCCTGACCACTGAGCCACACTGGCTGGATTTCTTCATGTTAGGAATAGTGTTTTGTTCATTTTACTCTGGCACCTAGTAAGAGCTAGATAAACGTATCTGATTTATAAGTAATGTGTAGGCGGTCTGTTTTACATGTGTAAATGAGAAATGGAATCCAGAACCGCACGCAGATCGCAGCTTTACGGACCCCCTCCGAGGGCTTTTAGGGCCGGTGCGCAAACCAGCGTGCATCCCTAGCACCCGCAGGGCTTCTCCAGACATTGCGGGGGCCTGACCCCACACTTCCTGTTTACTAAGTCGGGTGGAACCCACGAGTTTGAATTTCTAGTTTCCAGCTGATGCTGTCGGTCCAGGGGTCATGGCTTTGCAACCAAGGCTTTAGGGAAAAAAGTAATATTCTTTTATCATCTCTAGTCACTTCTTCGCCAGCAATGATTTTAGATTTCCAAGTTTGCCCACAGTAACAATTTTATCCCGTGGCATGGGATAATTACAGAACTCATTGCAGCGGCATTGAAAAGACCTTTTTCCTTGCAGAGGAATTACGTGTATCTGGTCTTGGATACTGGAATGTTGGCTGAAAGATGTCAGAGGAAGCATGTAAAACACAAGGGGGCCCTCTTGTGGTGAAACTAAAACCCAGGCTCCTTTTACCAGGACCCAGTGCGGCGGGGAATCCTTTCTGATACATGTAAGGCCCTGGGGAGAACGGGTGCCGACTCCTCAGCACTTCATTTCTGCTTCGTTCCTCTGGCCTGACACATTCCTTTCCCACGGTGTGGTATCACCGTGTCCTCGGTGGCAGGTAATTTGACTGCACCTGTGTTTCCCTTGATAGTTACATAGTCTTAGAACTCAAATTCCTCTCTTGGGTCAAGAATTTGTGAGGAAATTGTATTTGATACTTATTCATTTCATCAGGGTTGAATATTCTTTGTCATTTTTCAATTTAGGTGTTATAAATAGTTGAATAACCACTGATTATTTCTGGACCTGACTGGTTTATAACTTCAGAAGAAACAATGAAAAGCCAAGAATTTATTGTAAGTCTTACCACTATTTTTTTCTTCCTTCCACATTTTACAAATGTTGCTAGAGTTGCCAGATTGAGAAAAAAACAAATCAAAACACAAAAATCCCCCAAACAAACAAACCCCCCCAAAACCCAAAACCTGAAAGCAGGACATTCAGTTAAATGTGGATTTTAGATAAACAGTGGAAGTTTTTTGGTATAAGTGTGTATGTTTCAAGTGTTGCCCTGTATTTTAACTGGCAACCCTCTCTCTTGTCACCTATTCACATTTGTTATACAAAGACCTTTGGAACAAAATCTCAGGAAGCTTGGGACCAGGAAATAATCCTTCTCTTGAAGAACTGACGCGCCTCTCATGTGCATCAGTGGTCTCAAATTGTTTGGTCTCAGGATCCTTTTCTACTCTTGAAAATTATTGAGGACCCCAAAGAATTTTTTATTATGGGGATTATATCAATGTCTTTCATATTAGAAATTATAACAGAAAGTTTAAGAAATACTCATTTACTAAAAATAATAAGCTCATTAGATTTAACATAAATTACATTTTTTAAAGAAAATAGCTATATTTTCCAAAACAATAACCAAGAAACATTGACAAGAGTAGCATTGATGTACATTTTTTGCATGTCCTTTTAACATTGGATTTAATTCTCTGCTTCTGCATGAAATCTGAAATTGAATCTTACACTGTTGCACATAAATAACCTGCACTTAACTCCACTGTGCTTCCCTGAAGGAATGAGAGAGAGAAGGCAAGTAGCTTCGTGAAAATAGTTCTGCCCTCACAGACGCAGTGAGGCGTCTTGGGGACCAGGCGTCTCTGGACTGCACTTGGAGAACACAGATCATGAGTGCTGTGAACCCAGCACATTTTCCTTTTCCCACTGATGACTAAGAAGCTCCAAATTACTTTTGTTACCAGTTAACTTCTGTTTTTATTTAGAATTTACTTCTCCTTTCTCCACCCCCTTGCCTTTTACTGCCTAGTTTGTTTTTTCAATGGATTTTGTTTTGTTACTGTTATGCTGTCTGTGCTTTTATATTGGTAAAAGATGTCCTAAATATATTTTTTGGTAGAAGAGTATAAAATATGAAATGCTTAATATATATATATATATATATATATATATATATATATATATACTAGAGGCCTGGTGCATGAAATGTTTAATATATATACACTAGAGGCCTGGTGCATGAAATTCATACATGGGGCAGGGGGGTCCCCTCAGCCTGGCCTGTACCCTCTCCAATCTGGGACCGCTGGCTCTTAACTGCTCACCTGCCTGATTGCCCCTAACCACCTCTGCCTGCTTGCCTGATCGCCCCTAACTGCTCCCCTACTGGCCTGCCCCTAACTGCTCCCCTGCTGGCCTGGTCGCCCCTAACCGCCTCTGCCTCATTCCACACCTGGGACTCGGGCTTCCCTCCCTCTGGCCGGCTGCAGGCACCCAGGACCTGGGCTGGCTTCGCCTGGGCCGGCCGCAGCCGCAGTGGACTGTGGGCAGGCAGCTTTCCCTGGGCCACAGCTGCAGGCGCCCGGGACCACGGGGCAGGCGGCTTGTCCCTCTCCTAAGCCACAGCCTGGCTGGTCCTCCTTACTCTATTGCGAGCTCATTTGTGTCTGTCTGGTTCCCATTCCTCTCTCCCCAGTGTTGAGTGTCTGAGCCGTTATGGTGTGACGGCGTGAGGGCGTGATGACCATTTGCATATTAGCTCTTTATTATATAGGATAGAAATCATTTCTTCACTTGGAAATAGGTACTGTATACTCATCAGAAGACGAAGAAGTCAAAAGTGTGGCAAGATGGAATTTTGAAGATCGCTCACCTAGGAAACAAAGTAAGTGCAAAGCAGCCGAGGACAGAATCCAAAGCTGTGTGTAGTTCCAGCAACAGCAGTCTGTATGAGGAGGCCATGCCCTGGAGAGGTCAGTCCCATAGTGGACATCTCCACGTTCAAGTCATGTTAGTATCCTTTTCTTAATTGAATTTATTGGGGTAACATTGGTTAATTCTTCTCATTTAAATAGATGAATGTTTAGCCTTCTCCCTCCTAAATTTTTTTATTCATTTATCTTAAACTAATACATTCATTCACTGTTTGATGTTATTCTGTGTAATTGTTTCTTTTTGGTTAGGGTCAAGTCTTCAAAATATTACAGATTTAGTCTTATGTTAAAACTAGTGGCCTGGTGCACAGATTCATGCACATTGAAAGGAAATTAATTAGAATATTTTAATATAGCTATTTGCCCTTTCTCTATAATAGAAGTGTCAACCAAATTCACGATTGACAATGACAGATCGAAGCATACACATGTGATTGGCGCCATGTGCGAGTCAGTGTTTATTTTTAAATTGCCAGTGCATGTCATATGTTCCGGCTGATCAGTTGGTTGGACGGATGGTTGGTCGCTTAGCCTTTTATATATATCTAATTGGATTCTGAATATCCATCATGTCTTCTTGTGATACAAAATCATACTATTAAGGTCAGGCTAGTGGTATCCAACTTTATCTTCAGTAGTCACATGTGTTTATTGTGTCCATTGTATACCTCATACTAGTAGGTTGTAGGAAAACAAGATGAATTCAAGGTAGCACCAGAGATTCTCTGACCCAGGAGAGGTAATAATATCAGTCTATCCTCAGCCACTGCTCGCAGTGCTTCTCTTGCTCTCGTAATGCCTTTTCTGTGTCTATCCAAACCTTTCTGTCTCCCATTAATGGCGTCATCGCCCAACAAGCATATTGCTGGTGGGCGGTGGGGAAAGTGAGGTCAGCCATGGAGTCAGCGGGAAGAGCTGTCATGCCAGGCAGACCTCGCTGGCGGCCTGGCTCTCCACCTGTGGGTGTGTAACCTTGGCCAGTTATTTAGCTTCTCAGGCCTCTAGGTCTTCCTAAATGGGGACAGTGATACCTTGTGAACTTGTCCAGAGGGTTAAATGAGAAACATGTAAACCTCTGACAAAGTATCTGGCATGTTGTAAGCATGCATTGGATGGTAACTGTTTTGTAGTTTTTGTCTTTAGGAGCCTTTTATCTAAGAGCATACGGATCATACCATGTACACATATATGTTTAGGGCTCTGATTACAAAGGAGGGACATCAAAATCTGACTCTGGTTTAGGAGTCTTTCCAGACAAAGGGTTTGCCTTGTACACAAAATTGACAGGTTGAGGGAAGAGGGGCTGAAGATGGTGCTGTAGCTACAACACGGAGGTGCAGACCAGCAGGCAATGTGTGGCGAAGGTTGTGACTGGAGTGAGGCCTTGTTGGGCAGTGGCAGCAGCCACATCGTGATGGACGGAGAGCGCAGCTCGAGGAGCAGGGAAGAACAGCAGAAGAGTGACAGCCATGTTCTATTGTAGGAAATTATTTTGGCAACAGTGTCAAACAGAACTTTTAAGTTCCGAAGGATGAAAGTCAGACTGGACTTAGGGAAACAGTTGTAGTGAAGGGACAGCAGTAATGTAGACAAAAAGTGATGGGGTCTGACTAAGCGGTGACAGTGAGAGAGGGATGACTAGCGAGAAGTTAGGAAAAGATCATAGAATCTTAAGGTCTCCATACGGAAGGTAAGGAGACTCCAAAATTAGTTTCCGGTTTCTGTATGATTAATGTACCAGTTAGGGTGTCTCCAAAAAGAACGCCACCTTGGAGGGAACTCAGAAGCTGTTGAGTTCCGTTTTGAACGTACTGAATTTCACGGTCATGGAAACATTCAGGTAATTGGCCTGGGGACCTGGGACTCGGGAGAGTCCGGGCAGCTGAAGGGAGTGTGTGCCTTTTGGGTGATGCTTGCAGCTCCTGGAGTGGATTCATTGGTTCATTTATTCAACAGTTTTTGAGCTTCTGTTCTGAGTTACACACCATTCTGAGGGATGCCGCAGGGAACAGAGATGAACCCCTGACTTCGTGGAAGTCACATGGAGGAGACGGACCAGCATGTCCAGTGGGTTAGGCAAACCACCAGGAGTAGGGGAGCAAGGGCGAGCATGGACATAGAAGGAACTCCGGGGGCTTTCCTGGCCGTTGTGAGGACTTGTGCTCTCTCTGTGGGGGCTGTGGCGACCCTGGGAGGATGGAGCAGAAACGTGACAGCATCTGATGTGTGTGGGTGGTGATGTTCAGGGCGAGGACAGCATGGAAAGGGGAGAGGAGAGAGCCCTTGGAAACACCAGTTTTTTTTTAGCAGCTTTACTGACATACAATTCACACACTTTGCTTTTTAAAGATTTGTATTGATTTCAGAAAGGAAGGAGAGGTAGAGAGCGAGATAGTAAGAATGAGAGAGAGAATCAGTGATCAGCTGCCTCCTATACGCCCCACACTGGGGATCGAGCCCACAACCTGGGCATGTGCCCTGACTGGGAATCAAACTGTGACCTCCTGGTTCATAGGTTGACAACCATTGAGCCACACCAGCCGGGGCACACACTTTTCAATTCACCCATTTAGAGTAGACAATTCAATGGGTCTAAGTATATTCAGAGAGCTTTGCAATCACGATATAACTTTAGGGCATTTTTGTCACCGCCCCCCAAAAAAAATCCCATACCCATTGGTAGTCAGCACTCAGAACGTGACCCCAGCCTAATCAATCACTGATCTACTCACTGCCGGTAGCTTTGCCTGTTCTGGGCCTGTCACGTGACTGCAGTCACAGACCATGCGGACCTTTGCGAGCTTCTTTTGTTATGCTTCAGTGTTCATCCCTGTTGACTGTATCAATGCTTTATTCCTTTTTAATGCTGAGTAATGTTCTATTGTATGGATTTTCCTTATCCATTCATCAGCTGACATACATTTGAGTTGTTTCCACTTTTTGGCTATTAGGAATAATGCTGTGTGAACATCTGTGTGCAAGTTATTTGGAAACATGTTTTCATTTCTCTACCTACCCAGCTGTGGAATTGCTCTGTGTTTAATTGTTTAAAGGACTGTCAAACTCCCAAAGTGATGGAAACAGCAATATTTAAAGGGCTAGTGGAGAAACGGCTGTGAATGGCTACAGAGACACCAGGGGAAATCTCCTTGGCTTCCTTTTCTCCTGTCCCCATGCACAAGTTCTATGAGTACCTCCTACACACTGGCTTCCTGCAAGCCGTCTTCCTCCCGCTCTCCCCGCCACTGCAGCAGTCTCTCACATGCCTCCTCTGTGTGCTTCCCAGGTCCACCCCAAGATCTGGGTAGGGACTAACTTTAGTTTCTCGTGTGTGCCTTCGAAGCTCTCTTCACAGAGTGGGGACATTTAAGACAGACACACTGTAACCCAAGTTAACAAAGTGGGTGGTCCTTTCCTGCTGCCCCCTGCACGCCCCACACGGGTTGGAGCCCGCAACCCGGGCATGTGCCCTGACCCAGAATCGAACCATGACCTCCTGGGTCACATGTTGACAACCACTGAGCCACACTGGCTGGGTGATCCTTTCCTTACGTGGTTTACTTACATAACAGTCTTAGATTTTCTTTTGAAGATGTTTACGAAAAGCAGAATTATGTTGTGCCCCATTTTAACGTTTATTTTGTTTTAATATAGGCAATTTTATATGATGACAAAGGAGAATGCTTGGAGAGTTTATTTCTGACGCGTCTTGAGGTATTTTAATGTGTCTATCTTATTTTTTTTAACTTTTACTTATTAATTTTAGAGAGAGGAAGGAGTGAGAGAGGGAGAGAGAATGTTGATCTATTGTTCCACCATTCATGCATTCTTTGGTTGATTCTTATATGTGCCCTGACGGGGAATCGAACCCGAAGCCTTGGTGTATCGGGATAATGCTTTAACCAACTGAGCTACCTGGCCATGGTTGTCTACTTAGTTTTAAGTTATGTTTTAAGGTATCTCTTTAAATATTTTTTTATGAATGTTAAAAAGTATAGTCAAGATACTAATACTAATAATTATAGCTAGTGTTTACTGAGCATTTATTATTAGCCAGATTCTGTGCTAAAAGCTTTTAGATGTCTGATTTGATGTTTATATAGCCCTGTGATTGCAGGTTAGGAGTGCCGCACTGAAGTTTAGGTAGCTTGCCCACATTGGCGTGGCCGTGGTGGGGCTGGGGTGGGTCCAGGCGTGACTCTATTACGTGGTTTTGATAGGCAGAGAACCACAGTGGGAACTGTTTTGTGGAATTACTCCTATTTAAAATCTTGTCTCATGCATTGATCCTGTGATCTTCCCTGTTGGAGGAGAAGGGAGGGGAAGTAAAAGCACTTTTAGTGAATGAGTAAGGATAACAGATTGTGCGTTCCAGGTCATTTCCCACTTTCAGATTCTCCTGCAGCTCAGCCGTGCACCTGACTCTGCTGTGACACGCGGGCTGGGCAGACGCTGGGCTGGGCTGCGCGCTGGGAAGAGCTCATGTAAGGTGCCCAGCCGTTTGGTGCAATGACGCTGAAGTGCTAAGATGCATCTTGTCATTGTGCTGGTTTGGGCCATGGTATTAAATCTACTTTTAAATTTTATATGACACGAATAGTGCTTGTGGTATTCCTGTATTTATCAAAAGAGGGTCTAAAAGCAGTAACTATTGTTATTATTTCATTTAGAATAATTTCACTAATTAAGCATATTATCTGTGAAAATACACAGGTTTTTATCAACTAGGTTGATTATTTTTATGCTGCAGTCAGAGATGTGGCAAGTGCTATCTATACTTAGGTGATTAAGATGCTTGTTTGGGAATACAATTGTTTAAGCAACTACTAATTATAATAGTATTTAACTTGTGATATTTAAAGATACCTAATTGATATTTAATAGCTCTAATTTTTAAAAATTACATTTAGTTGTATGGATTCTAAAAGAGGTCCTTGGAGGCATATTTTTCTTGCTTCTGTCTGAATCCCCAGCAAGTAACAAAGGACCTCACCTAGGTCCCCAGTATGTTTGTTGAATAAATGAATTAGTGAAACTTTTGCTGTATTATTGTTCTTTAACATCTAGGTAAAACCTGGAGACGACTTAGAAAGTGAGCGATACTTGATCACAGTGGAGGAGGCGAGAGCTGCTGGGAGCACAGCTGGTAGCCGGGAGGACATTCAGGAAGCACGAGGGCCCCGTCCACTGCGGTCCGTGCGCTGCGGCTGGTCCCTTGGGTGTCAGCCTGCCGGTTTGAAAAGGAAGTTTACTGTAAGTTTCTCTGTGAAAATAACGAATCAGTATATACCTGTAAGTCATTTCAAGAAGTCGTGAATTTTGAAGCTATTGTAATCTCATTAATATGGCACTTTATAGTATATGCTTAGGTAGAAAATAAACCCTAATTAGGAAAAATCTTCATAAAAATGAGTTTACATTTCAACTTTGTGAATTTTATATATTAATTATTACTTTACCTTACAAAACATACACATTCATTTTTCTTTTTTTTTCTTTTTTTCCAGCCAGTACATTTCACATTTTCTTTATAGGCAATAGAACAGCTAATAATTGTTTTAATATTTTTAGGGTTTTCAAGGTCCACGGCGAGAGCCAAAGAAAATGGTTACTACGGATAATGGCGAATCAGCCGCATCACTTGAGGCTGCAGCCCCTGGCCCTGCTCTTCTCTCTCCGTCCTCGAGCACGCCTCTGTTTTCTGCTGCTGGCAGGAAGGACGTGAGCAGCCTGCCAGCAGACCGCAGGAGCATTGTCGTCCGCAGGGACAGCGGGAGGAGTGGCCCGCCGGTGTCTCCCGTTGGCTCTGCCCCCTCCTCCAGGAGTGACCCCGAGAGGCTGAGGGAGGAGGGTCATCTTTGCTCACCTGTCAGTTCTGCAGTCAAGGCCGCCATTTCTTTACTGCCTGACGAGCCCACGAAAGGACATCTCTTGGCACCTCGCTGTTTAGGAGTCACACAAAACATCAGGAGCAAAGCACAGATCCTAGCTCTTCTGAAGTCCAAGCCAGCCAGTATGTCTGAGGAAGTGGACGCTGAGATGTCAGGACATGTCCCTCAAGTACAACCACAAGGAAGCTTACAAATGCCTACTAAACCAAAGTGCTTCGTTGAACAGGGAGCGGGTGCTGCGGGGAGAACAGGAAGCGTACAGCGCCGGCGCCCATCAGAAAGCACGGGGAGCGGTGACAGCCGGTGGGCCGTGTGCTTATCCTCACAGCCCTCACCTGCTCCTTCCACCGCCGCTGGAGATGAGCTAGCAAGGAAGGCCCAGGCTCAGGGAGATGACGTCAAGTTAAATCTGAGAGACTTTTGGGGACAAAACAGGATCCAGTTATTCGAAACAGGTGTTGAAAATGTGGAACAGTTCAATGGAGACAAGCTGATAGACGATGCTGATTCATCCTGGGATCAGGAAGTAAAGTTGGAAATTCCCTCATTCAGTGAAAGCTTATCTGTTACCTGTGACAATTTGGGAAAGGATGGCTTAGTGTCAGGATCTGACATGCAAGGAAATATTCAAATGCCTGTTAATCAAAATGACCAGGTGTGCGTAAAAAGATTCGTTCTTACCAGAGAAAATGCTCAGGAGATAGATACGTGTGGGACGCCAGCAAGGGAGTATAAACAAGCATTGTCTCACCTGCCAGAATCCAAACGTCTACAACTTGAATCTTCCCGGAGTGACAGCTCTAAGATCTCTGAAGCCGTCCCTGACACGTTTTCTAGGGCTAATGCTGACAGTGAAAGTCTTAGTATTCATGGACCCGGGAGTAATGTAACACAGCCAGTTTTGGAGGTAAATTTTAATCTGAACAATTTTGAAACCAGTGACACGGAAGAGGAATCCCAGCAAAGCAACAAAATGTCCCAGGACCCTGAGGATTGGGAAAGGGAGGCCTTGGCTGATGCCTGCAGTTCAGGGGTGCAGAGGAGATGTGAGGGTGTGCGCTGTGAGGAGGATGACGGTGCACCCTTGCCTCTCTTAATGCCTATTGGAGGTAAACCTACAGAGCCGTTTCCTACCCCAGAGACCCTGCCGTCACAGCTTTGTGGTACAGCTGGACCCACTGGAGATGAAGTAGCCGGGCGTAGTGACTCCACTGCAGGGTGGGCCGATGATGTGTATTCAGGTAATGAAGCTGTTAATAGCCCTATCCAAAAGGTCAGAAGTAACTGTGATTTTGCTTCACTCCCGAATAAATCTAAAGGTATAAATTCAAATTTATATATTCCTCATTTTTTAAACTTAGACCCTAATCAAACTCCTGAAAGCAACCTATTTTCAGAACAGACTCAATCTCAGCCTTTTTTTATGGGATGTGACTTAGATACAAATGATGAACAGGTTTTAATGTCAACATCTGGCAGTGACGACAGTATCCCACGATTAAATGCCAGTCAGAGTCACTTTGACGAATGTATTGCTCTTGATAAGTCAAACCCCCAAGTTTCCAATCCTTTGTTTTACCCTCTGGGAAGAAAGCATTCTATTTCCAAAGACACAGGAGCACATAATCCTGAATGTGAAGATTTGGGAGGGATTCCAAGTTTACCCCATGACCGTGTTGAAGTAGATACTGCTGGAGCAAGCAGACAGTACTGGAATCGTCCTAGGAATTCTTCAGAACTTTCTGGATTAGTAAATAGTATTTCCCTTTTAAAGTCATTGTCTGAACACAGTACAGCTTTAGAAGGCTTGGAAGTGTTGAAAAAGAAAAATTCTGCCTTTAAACAACAAGGAACACTGGAGACACTGCCAGAGAGCAGCCCTGAAGGTCAGAATGGCATGTCTGGTTTGGATTGTTCTCTTTAGAGTTTAAAGGGTGAGGAGACCCTTGCTCAGGAGGCTACAGTAAGGAATTACATAGTATTCAAATAGGTAATACATGTCCTTGGTAACCGTTCCAATAGAGGGTAATACGGGCTGAGAGGAGAACACTCCCTCAGCCCGCTCAGTGCGGTTTCCGCCAGAAGGGTCCTCCGCATGTCTGAAGACACATGTAAGCAAACATGTGTGTGTTGTAGGCCATTCCTGACCTACATTTTTGGACATGTGCTAGGAGCTACTATTCTTAAAAAGTCATGAGGTTATAGTAATTATTAATTCCACTTCTACACCTTAGGGTTCTCTTTCCTCCATTCCAGAATGTGTTCCATTGTTCCCACAGGGAGAAAAGGCCAGGTTCCAGCCACGTCAGTCTATTCACTTCCACAGTTCCACACCAAATGGCTTCCAGGCTCCACACCGGTGTTATTGCAGCACAAAATCCTTTGCAGTTTTTTTTGTTTTTAGACTATAGCCTCCTGTGAGTACAGAGTTGAGCATTATGTTCAGTAGTTGCTTGGGTTCCTTTTTTCTCTTCTGGGTAATTATGTTATTCAGTATAAATATAGTAAGTTCATTGTTTATATTCAGTAGGAAGGTTTTTTTGGCCATCCTTTTTGCTTTATTTTTATTTCTATGTAAAATATTGACCTGGTTCAAAAGTCAAAGCCATATGAAGGCGTGTGCTCCTTCCTTATGCCTTCCACCCTTCCCGTGCTGCTGCTGTAGGTAGCCTCTATGTCATACCCGTGCCTCCTTTTGCAAACAGACAGCTCCACAGGATCTTATTGTCCTTGTTCAATGGAAGCACTGCACTCTGTATTCGTTAGCACCTTGCTTCTCACCTGGCAGTGCCTCCTGGGAGTCACACATCCATAGGCCTCATCGTTCTGTTTACAGCTCTGCGGCTCCTGTGTGGATGGCCATCATTTATGAAACCAGTCTCTGGTGTTTTCTGTCACAAATAATGTGACAATAAATCACCTTATGTGTCAGGGACCAGCCTGACAGGTTGAACCGGGCTGAGGTAGGGAGGTGGGATTTGAGAAAAGAAAGAATCAGAGAAACAAAAGCAAGAGAAACAACAGTGGGGTCAGGAGGTCCAAGAACTCTCGAGAATTTCTTGGCAATCTTTATTAGCAGTACAATGCTTTTTATACATAAGACACTAAGCAGGGAATCAATCAAAAGGAAAACATTCTTTGTTTCTCTAAAATCACTACTGGAGGGATAAGTTGAAGGACAGGTTCTTGTTACAATAAATCTCACTAATTGGATACATATTTCTTGGTAAGCCATGGAAGTAGCTCTTATCCTACTGATAGCAGTCATATAAACAAACCCTGGGAAAGCTTTGTAGGCAGGGGTTGCTCTCGTTATACTGATTAGTTGCTATCCAAACAGGCCTGGGAAATCTGTGTAGGTAGGGTGCCAGCTTTGCTAGCCCCTACAGGTGCAAGGACCGTGTCATCTTATATCCCGCTCCCCACAGATCCCCCTTCTCTGTCTTTTAGGCTACTAATAATAAAAGTGAAATTTAAATATTAATAATAAAGCTCTAATATTAAAACAGTTATAAAAAATGCCAATGTAAAATTAAATTATATATATGTTATTATTTTCAAAACTTGAATGTTAAGAACAAAACTCTGGCTATTAAATAATAAAACAATAAGAGAGAAATCAAAACTATGGACATATTAACATTTTTAGCTACTAAATGAAAGTCTCTTGTGCTGCTGGTGTATATTTACTTACAGTCTTTGTTTGGCTGCGCAAAACTTTGCAGAAGACTGGCAGCTAATAGATGCTAGCATGAGCAGGAACATGGTTGAAGAAGTAGCTTCAGCTTCTTGCTTTTCTACAATCTGCTGTACTTTAGTCGTTAACTTCTTTAGATGACTCTATGTTGGCACCTCAGTCCCTTGCGTAGCTTTTAGTTTTCTTCTTTCTCCGCTTTGCTGTCATTAGGGTAGTACTTAGTTCTTTTTGAGTGAAGGGACACAGGAGCTTCTGAGTCCATTGTGGTGATAACACGTAACTCTCCGGCACCTGAATTGGCTGTATTACTCCTTCTGGAAAGATATAAAACACAACCTCTTCCCCACATTATTACTGAATCTGATAAAACTCTTTTCTGGTTTATGCTTCCTTCTGCCTAGTTGACTCGGTGGAGGCTAGTGTACAGGAGGCCTGATGCCTTTCACCTGCTGTACGATCCTCTGTATTATAGTTCAAAAATTTTTTAAAGTTTACAAAGCATGACTGAGCTTCTCTTGAGGTGACTCATAACATCTGTCTCTCCCTTTTTTGTTTTTTAGTAAATAATTTTAAGAGTATGATTGGTTCTTTCTATAATTGAGTGATATTCTTCTGCTAGATATTAGGTTTAAGTCCTTGGGGATAGACAAGGCCTTAGTAACTTTGTTAGAATACTTAATTAAATTGCTTATAAAGACATTGGCTTTTCTGTAAGCTAAAAACCTTGATTATAATTTAATAAGCTAATATATTTAAGTAATTAAAGTAGATATCTTTATTTAAAATAAAGTAAATTACGTCTGATTTTATAAACTGTAAATGTTGCCCTGCCTCTAGCTTAATGTAGGCGGCTATATGAAGTTAGGTAGTAAATGGTGGCTTTTATTCTGTTTCTAGATTTTATTTGTATTTAATTATTTAAACACTAGTTTCTTATGAAACTTAATTTATATGAGATCTTGATTATATTTTAAAAGGCTAATTTATAAAGTCTGATATTTTATTGGTCTGATCTAAGAGTATGGCTATATTTAAGAAATATATTGTTTTTGCCCTTCTTATAGGCAAAAACCTTTATAACATTTAATATATATGTATAAGTAAAATATATTAATTTTTACTTGATAAAGCTTTCCATGTGAAAAAGTATCCAAAAGTAAACCAAAAGTATCAAATGGTTTAATTAAAAAAAATTTCTTTTAAGAGAGAACATACTTTTGAACATTTCGGGGCCCAATGAAATGTTCAAAAATCACTCTGTCTTGAAATAACTTGGAAAGATTAAATATATATGCATATATTTATATATATGCTTTAAAAATTATATACCTAAATTATCTTAAAGAACATCAATTATATTTAAACTGGATTATAGAATTAATCCTCTTTTTAAAATTAGACCAATAACTAATATATTTTGAATCCCTAATTATTAGAGAAAACATAACATTTTATTTTCTCAAAAACATATTTTTATATTTTAGGTATTTAATTACTATAATTATATAACTTTTCTTAATATGTACTTTAAACCTTTAGAGCTTGTAAGTCAAACATCTAGCAGTTCTTTGATTAATAACACTTTTATATTCTTAAGAATAAATTTCTAAAACATAAGATATAATCAATTAATAGATTTAATTTTGTCCTCTAGATTTTTCTTATGAGGCAAATTTAAACTTTGCTTTTTATTTGCCAGTAGCTCTGCTGGGGGAAGGGCATCTACCCCTTCCTCTATTAACAAAGGGCGTAGCCAGTTGTCTGGGCTACTTAGATCTTTATAACTAATATATTATATTTTAACAATTTCTGAGATTTAAATCCAATTCTAATTATTTTAAAGCATTTACTTTGGATAAATTCTATAACAGAGATAAATTTACTTATATTCTTGAAGGCTTTAAAAGTTAACTTTTTAACACCCTTTATTAGTATTTTAAAAACAACTCTTTATTATGGAAATTCGAATCTTGTTGCTGGAATTAGCTTGAATTTCTTTCAAGAAGACTTTTTCCCCGTTTTCTTAGGAAAAAGAACTAGTTCTGGGTTTTTCATTTCTGTAGCCCTTGTAAAGAGTTAAGTCTAGTTTAAGACCTATCTAATATCCGAAATCGGAACGTTTGCGCATTTTGCCTTATACCAGTTTTCTCTTTACAAGTGTACAGATATCCCAGACGTATTTCTAAATTTTTTAAAAACCTTTTTATGGCGAGAAAGGAAACTTTAAATTAGCATACTGGGAGAGTGGGCTTCTATATTGAATCGCCACGTGTCTCTCCCTTCCCCCACATCCTGCTTACTTCAGGGGAAGCATCAGCAACAGATCTGGCCGAATTTCTTTTTATGCTTAAGAGATAGATAGATCTCAAATTTTTTCTTTCTTTTTCACTTTCTGAAGTAATAACTTATACCCAGTTTGGCCAAGATTTGCATTTCCCTGCTAGGTCTCTTATAATTTTTAAATAAGGCATTAAGTAATCTTATTGCAAGTAATCTTATTGTGGGAGAGCAACTAGCCCTGCCCTCTTCTGCCACTCCTGAATCTCTCCGCACCAGAGGCGGCTTCAGCAGTGGAGTTTCACTTATTACAGATTTTAAATTCCATACACACACTAAGATTCTAATTTGAACAAGTAACAACATTATTCTGTGATCACATAGACTTCAACATTTGCCTCTAAAGGGCATTTTCTCTAAACTCTACTTGTCTCATGTTTTACTCCCGACTATTCAAAAAGTTGCTCCTCCCTTACCTTAACGAGTGCACTCTTTTTCCGGAGGAGATCCTCACCGTCTTTGTCCCAAGTCCTCAGTTCCATGTCCGGGCGCCATTTGTCAGGGACCAGCCTGACGGGTTGAACCGGGCTGAGGTAGGGAGGTGGGATTTGAGAAAAGAAAGAAAGAAAGACAGGACAGCGGGATTCGGGAGGTCCACAAGCTCTCGAGAAGCTGTGGCGACTTTTATTAGTAATACAGTGCTTTTTATGCATAAGACACTAAGCAGGGAATCACTCACAAGGAAAACATTCTTTGTTTCTCTAAAATCACTACTGGAGGGATAAGTTGAAGGACAGGTTTCTTGTTACAATAAATCTCACTAGTTGGATACATATTTCTTGGTGAGCCATGAAAGTAGCTCTTATCCTACTGGTAGCAGTCGTATAAACAAACCCGGGGAAAGCTCTGGAGGCAGGGGCTGCTCTCGTTATACTGATTAGTTGCCATCCAAACAGGCCTGGGAAATCTGTGCGGGTAGGTGCCAGCCTTGCTAGCCCCTACAGGTGCAAGGACCGTGTCAGCTTACAGCCCGCTCCCACACTTATGTGTCATTATAAGTCTGTGGTATTTCTGCATATTGTTGGAAGTATGCAAATACGTAGCAGTGGGGTTGCTGGGTGGAAATGTCTATAAATACTTCACAATCACACCATTTATACCACCACCCTCCCGTGTGTATGGCAGCGCCTGTTTCTCCACAGCCTCCAGTCTAATGGGTGAGAAGTGGCATTTCAGTGCACTTACATTTGTGTTTCTATTACTACAAAGGAAATGGATCCACTTTTCATATATGTAAGCAGCATTTGTATATATATTTTTTTCATGTCTTACCCCTTGTCAGATTTTTAATGGTGGTTTTTCTTGTTGATTTATACATGTTCTTTATATATTATGTATTAGCCCATTACCTGTGATATACCTATGCTGTAAATATTTTCTTTCAGTATATCATTGGTCTTTTTACTTTGCTTATGGTATGTTGCCAACAATAGTATTTTAAAAATGAAATAATACAGAACATTAGTAAATACAGTAAGTATTAAGTACACCTGAATGTGAATGGTGTACTTTATGATACTCAAAGAAAAGTTAAAATTGAACTCTTAGTTGGCTAGTTC
Source organism: Eptesicus fuscus (assembly GCF_027574615.1). NCBI lineage: Eukaryota > Metazoa > Chordata > Mammalia > Chiroptera > Vespertilionidae > Eptesicus > Eptesicus fuscus. The sequence goes on along the minus strand of NC_072478.1, from coordinate 269,811 downwards.
AAGGAATTGATTAGAAAAATAGGAATAAATTATTATAACTGCTAAATGTTTCTTTAAAATGTAGTTAAATTTGATGATGATCATTACAGTTTGTTTTCTAAAAAATTAAAAATCAGGGAAAAGCCTGAAAAATAAATCTGGGTAGATACAATTATATAATGCCGTAAGGATATAAATTCCTACTATGAAGATTTAAGAATTTTAGAATTTAATTTTGGGAAGTCTCTATTTTCCTCATCAAGGTGGAAAAAAGGGTCCCAGTCATTCTCTTTATGTGCAGTAGTTATGTTACATAAAGTCAATGCAAACACTTAGTGACCGATGAGCCATACCTTTCAGGGGAAATACAGGATTAGGTTCCTTCAGACCTCAGGTCAGAACATTGTCATGAACCCATTAATACAAAGTCCTGTGTTAGTGTGTTAAAGGCCCTGTAATTTACATGGTTGATTCATTAACATCGAAGTCATAGCCAACAGCACTATGATAAAAATTGGAAAATAGACCAGGAGAAAGACACTGTTTACAGTAGAAGAGCTGAAACAAGAAGTCAAAATGCTAATTTAGAATTGTTTTCCTGGGTGAAAATGGTAAAGGAAAAACAGTTTTTATCCAGTGCCTTTTTACTAGTAAGAATCCTTACCTGAGGACATGCTTAGAGAGAGAGAGAGAGGCATGGGTGGGAGAGAAACATTAATCGGTTGCCTTTCTGTATGGTCCTGACCAGGATCAAACCCTAACCCAGGCCTGTGCCCTGACTGGGAATGGAGCTGGCGACCTTTTGGTGCCCTGGACGACATTCATCCAACTAAGCAGCACTATTGGGTGTCCAGTTCCTTTTCACAGCTCTTTCAATAAACAGCTTCAAGTTCTACAATCCACTTATTTTTGTTTCATTTAATGTATTTGTTTCATTTAATGTTTTCAACAGGAAAATAATGAAACATGGCTAAAAATGAAGTTATAGCTATGCTTTTTTTTTTTGTTTTTGTTTTTACAATGATAAACACTTTAAAATGATAGTCTTCTTGGTGTATTTCATAGAAATTGAGGTGATTGAGCATGCACATTTTAAGAAAAAAGTTCCATTTTTAAGCAGATAGCCATCTGCACAGCTGGCGTTTTCGTGTCTTCGGGGCTCAGCTGCAGTGTTCCTCCCCATTGGAGGTCTTCCCATCGTGTCTCTACAGCCGCTCTCATACTTCATTGATGGGAACCTTTGTAGCTCAGTCTGACTGCTGGTTTATTTACTTTCCGTGTCCCTCCCTTTCTGAGGGACCTTGTTTGTCACTGTTTGTCCAAGGCCTGGCACACTGGGCATAGACAATCAGTGAAGATTTTTTTAACAGATATCAAGACATTGCCACATCTTAAAATTTAAATTTTATTCCTTGTTTCATTCAGTTTTAGAAATAAGTTTTAAGAAAATGTTAGAGCACTGCTGTATGTATGTTGAGTAAAATCATCGGGCATTGTCTGTTACAGCCGGGAAGCCATTGATTCCAGTAGTTTCGCCAGCCATTCCACAGTTTCCTCATCTGAACCAGGATTCTCAACTGGTACGTTACTTTTTCTATCACCATATTTTATTTTGATATAGAATGTTCTGTAGTTATAATGAGATTATAAAATACAGAGAATCCCAAGCTAATCTAGGTTCATGACCTCACCTTGTATCTCAGTAATAATGTTTTCATCCCTCGGCCAAAAGAAATACCCAGCAGTTCACTTATTGTATAGTTGGTGTCCTAGTAACTTAGTAGGCATTTTTCTTTTTCCTTTTCCATGTTTTATTGAGATATGATTGACATGTACCATTGCATTAGTAGGAGGAATGCAAGATAATGTGGTACATGTGTACATTGTGAACTGATTACCATAAGCGTTTTATTTTTGCATAGACACAGTTTCTAATGGAATGTGTGCACTTGGGCACTGCACAGCTGCTCAAACCTGGGACCAGGTTAGATTTCTTGCTCCACATTGATTCCCGCATGGGAACTGATACTTATCATAGCAATTTCCTAAAACCCAGCTTCACACGAGTGTGATGTCATTGAAAGAAATGACGTGAGATCTGACCTTGAGTTAGTTTTCTCAGTGTCTGCCATGTCAAGTGACACTGTACTTCGCTCAAATGTAAAACATCTGCAGAAGCCCAAAGGATGATTATGGGAACCTTGGCAGTAACATAAAAATACCTGCACTAGCCAGGATGAATCGAAGTTCTGGAATTAGTCATCTAGATCAGCGCTCTCAGTGGGGCCCTCAGGACCTTTGGGGGACAGTTCTTTCATTACATGGCACTGCTCTTCCGAGCAGACACTGAGAACAAAGGTGAAATGTTCCACTTGTCCCCGTTTTGTATTTTACTCTGGTTTTCATGTTGTTGGTCTTTTTTCTTTTCATCTGGATTTCCCTCCCTTTTTTAAATACAGAGTTAATTATTAACATTTCCAGCTTTTTGGGGGCCTATTTTTAAAAATATGGTTAGATTGATTTGTACACATAGTACCTATATCCTTTCCATCCTCACATTATTAAAAACTTTAAAAATATCTTTCTTCCTTTAAAGAGAATTTTTATTTTATTTTTAATTGATTGATTTTAGAGAGAGAAATGATTTGTTGTTCCACTTACCCATGCACTCACTGGCTGCTTCCTGTATGTGTCCTGACTGGAGATTGAACCTGAAACCTAGGCATGTTGGGACAACACTCTAACCAACTGAGGTACCTGGCCAGGGCCATAAATATCTTTCACAGGTTATTTAGCATCTCATCCTGTGGTTGCCCTATGCTTTGGACAAACAGTTCACTATTTTTGAACATTTTGATTATAGCAAGCATGTCAAACTCTTAGCCCCCGCGCCACATGTGGCCCACAACGAATATTTTTGCAGCCCAGCCAATATAACAGTATATAAGAAATGTTTTAATAAAAATTTCATAACTTAATTTTTACAATATCCTGTTATACATAACAGGCCCAGTGCACGAAATTTGTGCACTCAGGGGGATCCCTCAGCCCAGCCTGTGCCCTCTTGCAGTCTGGAAGCCCTCAGGGGATGTCCGACTGACTTGGGGAGTGAGCCTAAGCCGGCAGTCAGACATCCTTAGCGCTGCCATGGAGGCAGGAGAGGCTCCCGCCACCGCTTCTGTGCTCCACCAGCTGTGAGCCCGGCTTCTGGCTGAGCGGCACTCCCCCAGTGGGAGCGCACTGACCACCAGGGGGCAGCTCCTGCATTGAGCTTCTGCCCCCTGGTTGTCAATCTGCTGTTTGGTCATTTTGCATATTAGCCTTTTATTATATAGGACTAGAGGCCCGGTGCACAAATTTGTGCACCAGTGGGGTCCCCTGGCCTGGCCTGCAGGATCAGGCTGAAACTGGCTCCCCGACATCCCCCGAGGGGCCCCGGATTACGAGAGGGTGCAGGCTAGGCCAAGGGACCCCACCAGTGCACGATCAGAGCCAGGGAGGGATGCGGGGGTTGGCCAGCAGGAGGGCTTTAGGGCGTGTCCAGCCTGTCTCGCTCAGTCCCAATCAGCCATACCCCAGAAACAAGCTAACCTACCAGTCGGAGTGTCTGCCCCCTGGTGGTCAGTGCATGTCATAGCAACTGGTCAACCAGTCAACTGTCTGCCCCTGGTGGTCAGTGCACGTCATAGCGAGCATTTGAGCAGCCTTAGCATATCATTAGCATATTATACTTTGACTAGAGGCCCAGTGCATGATTGAATCATGCACGTGTAGGGTCCCCTACACACTTTCGCTTTCGATCGCGGGGGAGCTGGGTGCCTGTCCACCGGTGCACCAGGCCTTTCAGAAGCCTCCGGCATGGCGGAGGCTTCTGAAAGGCCTGGTGCCGGAGCACACAGGCACCCAGCTCCCACGCTTTTGATGGTCTGCGGAGGGACGTGAGCTCACTGCCCCAGAGGCCCCTTCTGTTCCGCAGCACAGCCATGGCGCAGACGCTGAGCTCGCGCCGCCGGCCCAATCGGCTACCCCAGCCACCCCAAGTCCCGCCCCCTGTGCCTCCCTCTGGCCCAATCGTGGACGTAGCGGAGTAATGGTAATTTACATATTACCATTTATTAGGTAGGATTGGTTGAACAGATGACTGGACACTTAGCATATTAGGCTTTTATTATATAGGATTATTAATAATGAACTACAATGTTCACTAATGACTGATTACTAAAATGTTGCATTCATTTGCCTTATGCGCCTTACACGCAGGCGCACCATTTCTCTCCACTAATATCAGCAGCGAATATTTTAGCAGCCGATGGCCACGGCATTAGTCTTGGACTGACTTGTTTGGTGTGCACAACAGGAAATATTTCTCTTTCGGAGAACAAGGAAAATAGGTTTATTTGCGTTATACTTATTAATTTGTGCAGTTATTCAGTGTCTGGTAAATTAATGTTCAAGAAAAATATTTTTATTAAAATGTTTTTTTATGTTAACGATGACTCATTTATTTCAGCCCTTTGTATTCAGCATGTCTCTATTGAAATAAACCTACGTTTCTATGAAAATGGAAGCTTTTGTTTTTTGCAGCCCATACAAACTTAAACCTTGTTTATTTGGTCCATGTTAGCCTTTAGGTTTGACACGCTTGATGTACAGCATTACTTTAGTAAAGGTTTTTACACACAAATCATTGTTTACATTTAAGTTATTTTCTGAGATTGGATTCCCAGAAGTGTAACTAACCTGAAAGGCTAAGAACAATTTTCCTAAGTTCTTGATATAAATTGTCAAATCTAAAAATCTTACTGTTTACAATATGAATATTTAACTTCACATTCATCAGTACTGTTGAAATCTTTTAAAATTCTTGCAGTGTGAAAGTAGTCTTTAGTCAAATTTAGTTGTTATTCATTTGATTATTGTGGTGTTCTCACATTTATGTCTGAAGTTTGTGTGCTGTGTGTAACTTGCTGTTGCCTTTGGTTTCTCTTATAATAGTGTTCTGCGCCCATGATGGTGAGAGAAAGTGACGTTGACCAAAGTGGACCGCTGCAGTCTCTGCAGGCGAGTTAACTTATAAAACGCAACGTTGCCAGAGTTACATTTGTGCGTGTGGACGTGGTGTATAATTTTATGTTTGTCTTTTACACTGTCAGTTTTCAAACTTACTTGTAAGTAGTTACCGGTCATACTCACTTAGCTGAACCTGCTGTCTTTGGTGTAAATGCCCCATGTTGTCTATAGGGTGAGGGAAATAGCCAGTCCTTTTCATTAAGCTAATTTTGCAAACACACAAGCATCACCTGATCCACTCATCGTCATTGGCGGTTACAGCTGCACTCACAGCTCTGCTGCCTGAGACCACGCGGGACAAACAAACGCGTGCTGTGTGACTCGGTCACTTATCACCGTATCTGATAGGGTCATAGGCAGTCAGCAGTTGCATCATATAACTTACAAGTGATCACATTCTTGTTGGTTTTTTCCCACTGGAAAAAATAGGGTTTAAACTTTTTCAAGGACAGTTATTACCAAGTGTAAACTGCAAATAAACACCATCACTGTATTTTTCTCCAGAATAGGTTGCCATTTAAGATATGTATATATGTTTGGTTTTAGAGAGAGAGGAAAGGAAAGGAGAGAAACATCAATTGGCTGCCTCTACTGGAGATCGAGCTAGAAACCTAGGCATGTGCCCTGACTGGGAATCAAACCGTGACCTTTGGCGACACTCAACTGCTGAGCCACATCAGCCCCATATTTTTTTTAGAAATCTGTTGTAATCTCACAGTCATGGGAAAGGTCTTATAGTCTTTCAAAGTAAAATTTTAATCTTTATTTCTGTAATTACTTTTCTTACTACACTCATTACAGCTGTCTTGAAATTAAAATGTTGCCAATATCTTGTCTTTTTTGGTTGCTAGATGATTCCTTCTTTAAATAAACTGTTATACTGTTTATAGTTTTTTCTCCTTTAATTTCATACTAATCTTGGAATTAAATAATTCTCATTAACATCAGCTTTAGGTTTGATGACTGATTTATACTGTACCCAGTAATTTTTTCTAGTGTTAAAGGTTCAATTAAAGTTTTAGAATCAGGATTTTCCCATGCATTTTAAGGTTAACTAGCATGGTACCTCCTCTGTAGAGAACCCCTTTGCCAGGGGTGGCTTGTTACATGTCTAGGGAGAAAGAAGCAAGATAGAAATGACAAGTGTATTTCAAAGGGCAAACTTAACTTTCAGTTTTGGAGCATTTTCCCATCAAACTCATGAACACACTGACTGGTCTTTCATTCTAGTCCTTTTCCTTGGGAAGCGGAGAAGAGACCATTTTTCCAGCTGTTACTTCTACACAAATAGAAAGAACACCCTGGGACCCTCAGGTAAACTTGTGAAGAACATTGATTTTCTAACTGAATGCGTTTTCCTGCGGTTTTGACAGCCTTTAGATTCTTATAGGCAGAGGTTGGTGAGCGTAATGAGTGCCCCTGGGTTTAAGAGTAAGAGAGACGAGAGGGTTCTGACCCGTGTTTGGTCTTGAGCCCTCTCTGTGTTCCCAGTGCCCTAACCGGTGCGTGTGCATAGGAGGCCCGAGGGGCTGGCCGGGAAGGGCTGTGAAGTGCAGTTAATGACAGTTCTTCACAGCCGTGACCTGTAGCGCCCACACGGCTGACGTGGCACACGGGGGCCCATAGCCCAGCGCTGGGGGCGCTGGAGAGGCAGCATCCCCGCCTGGCCTCCGGCTCACTCTGCTCCTCACCCAGCGACTCCAGGAGCGGGAGCCACAGGCACCAGAGAACACGGCCTGTGTGCCGTGGGGACGGGCCTTCACCCAGCACAGCAGGCTTTGTACATTGGGATGTGTATTTTTAACATTCAGAGTAATGTTTTCAACAACAGTCCTGGGACATTTTAGATTTGATTTTCCTTACAAATGTGTGACTTAGAATATTCATTTTTAACTAGGAGAATATTCATATGCCTCATGGTCATTTTGTTCATTTATCAGTTAGAAATAAATTCGTCCACCAGGTACATTCCTTCGGCTCGATTAACCCTCTCACTGGCACTTTTCCGGTTCTGAGTGGGCTCGGGCTGGTGTGAAAACGCCAGCGCCCTCTGGGGGCAGCAGAGAAGGCTGCAGCCTGAGAGCCCGTCGCCCGGGGCGCGCCCCCTGCTGTCCCTGCAGCCTGAGAGCCTGCTGCCTCTGTTGGGGTGACGATCAGGCCTTTGCTCTCCGAGCAGGGGATCAAATCTTTGGGAGGCAGATCCTTGGAGTGAAGCCTGATATTTACAAAACTTCAAGAAAAGTGCTCCCTGTGTTCCTTCCCTTTCTGTTGTCGTGTTTCTCGCTGGCCGCCTCTGCCAAGCTTGGTGCGGGGACTTCATGGACACCCGTGAAGCAGAGGGCCTGTCTTCAGGTGCTCCCAGCAGAGCTGGTTCCGGTAGCAGAAACTCGCCGCAGTGACCAGCAGGTCTGCAGTGGGGGGTGAAGGGCAGAGAGAGGGGCAGCCATGTGCTCCTGGCTCAGTTAGCTCATTATGAGTGCAGTTCTGTGTCATAATAAAATTCACACTTGTTGCTGTTGTACTGGAGCCCAGATAAATCAGTGCACTTCAGTTACCTTTAGCAAGTCGTAGGATAAGAGCATTAGTCCCTTCGTCCTCATTTACATTAATAATATTAATAGAGCCCTAACCGGTTTGGCTCAGTGGCTAGAGCGTCGGCCTGCGGACTCGAGGGTCCCAGGTTCGGTTCTGGTCAAGGACATGTACCTTGGTTGCAGGCATATCTCCAGTGGGGGGTGTGCAGGAGGCAGCTGATCGATGTTTCTCTCTCATCGATGTTTCTAACTCTATCCCTCTCCCTTCCTCTCTGTAAAAAACCAATAAAATGTTTTTTAAAAAATAATATTAACAGAAAGCTGACTAGGTATTGTTTTCTCTGTATAATTACATTGTGAAACATATGTGCCTGTTGTTACCAACTTCCCTGTAGCCTGTTGAGTTCCAAGGGCACCAAGTGCAGGGATCTGCGACCAGTGCTGTGATGGTCCGAGGGCACTGCCCGCCGCTGGGGTGTAGCCGGCTCCCGGGTCACCCCGAGCACAACAGCTCCACGGCCGACGCCTGTGCTTGGGCAACCGAGCTGCCTCGCACTTGTGCGAAAGTTGACCTCTTGCAGGTAAAAAGGTTTTTGTTTTTATAATTTTATAATCTTTATTGTTGAAAATATTACATATGTTCTCCTTTTTCCCCCATTGACTCCCTCTAGCCACCCCCCGCCCCAGTAAAAAACTTTTTATAGTTGCATCTCCCAAAATCATTTCCTGTATGTCAGTGCTAAATTTTATAAAGGGAGTATGTTTAAATCTTTGTACAGTTGTAAATTGAAAAGGAATTCAGTAAATTGACAAGAAACATAACTTCTCAAATCAAACTAAATAGGGCAAAAAGTATTTTATTTGAAAGATGTACTGCTTTTGTAGGATCAGGAATTTAAAGGACCACTTTTCACTTCAGAGAAGACGGAATTTATGACAATAGCGTACAGGCAGGTGACATTTGTTTAGCAGCTGGTAGATTTTTTTCTTCTTTTTCCCCCCAAGTATGACACCAAGTCCCTCGCATTGCTACCAGCTAGAAGTCATGCCTGGGGGTATTTGAGCAGTATCTGTTAAAGAGATGTTTAAATTTCCCTTTTTATTTATTTTTTATTTTATTTTTTTAAATATGTTTTTTTTTTTTTTATTGATTTTTTACAGAGAGGAAGGGAGAGGGATAGAGAATTAGAAACATCGATGAGAGAGAAACATCGATCAGCTGCCTCCTGCACACCCCCTACTGGGGATGTGCCCGCAGCCAAGGTACATGCCCTTGACCGGAATCGAACCTGGGACCTTTCAGTCCGCAGGCCGACGCTCTATCCACTGAGCCAAACCGGTTTCGGCTAAATTTCCCTTTTTATTAACCATCACACACGTACAGAAGAAGCACACAGCCCAGGCATGATCTCAGAGCGAACCCACCCTTAGGAAAGAGCATGACCAGCCTCCCAGCAGCCCCCTCTCCCAGTGTTGCTTTTAAAGTTGTATATAAGTAGCAGGCAGTCTTGAAATCCATCGCTGCTGTTGCCTGCGGGTATAGTTACTCGTTCCCGGGGCTGGTGCGTGTGCCATTGTATGAAGGTCCCCAGCCCATCCGTGCCTCAGGTGGCTCATGCCACTGCGAACATCCATGTGCTGTCGTGAACACATGCCCACATGGCATCTCTGTTAGTCACACGATCCAGAAGCGGGATTTCCTGTCTCACTTTTAGGGGACAAGGCCTCCTGCTTCCCTGAGATTGCAGAACTGGTGGGTGGGCGCCCCCAGCTGGACGGCGAGTGAGAGGGGAGGCGACGGGAAATAGGAGCAGGGCCAGGCACACCAAGTCCTGCCTGTGAGGGTAACAGTGTGAGGTTGTCCCTGAAGGGGTGTCAGCACAAAGTCCTGGGACTTGATTTACCTGCCGTGGGGGATCTGATGGGTGAGCAGTGGGAGCAGGGAGCCTGGGTGACAGCGACTTGAAGTGCGGGTTGTATCAGGAAGCGTGCAGAGGACTTGACAGGGACACAGGTGTCATTCAGAGGAGATGTGTGGATGCTGCTGGATTGGATGTGGAGGGTGGGGGGAAGACAGGGAGAGAGACTCTGACTCTGGAGGTGGGGACCGAGGTGGTTCCCAGGTGAGTAAGGGGAGCGATGTCGGTCAGCTCCAGCTGCCGCACAGAGGGCCACAGCCTGCGCGTTTTACACAAATGTATTGCTCACATTTCTGAGGCTGAAGTCCAAGCTCCAGGTTCTGGCTGGTTTGGTTTTTTCTCAAGGACTCCTCCTGCCCACTCGGCGCTCATATGGCCATTCCTTGTGTGTGTGGATGGGGTAGAGGGGGGAGGCACTCATTCTCTCCGATCAGGGCCCCTCACTTAGCCTGTGAGTTCATTTAGCTTTATTACCTCTTACAGGCCCGATTTCCAAATACAGGCACATGTACTTGGTTTCCACATGAATTTGGGGGGTCATACGTCAGCCATGTTAGATTCTTAAAGTGATTGATCTCTGGAAGCGACAACAAAATCAAAGACTTCTAAAGAGTAACAGTGAAGAGGGTGACTGTTGAGGTCTGGGACATATCCCAAAAGGTCACTCATTTGGGAGCAGTACCTTGAAGTTTAGGTCAACGATAGGTCAGCTCTAGGCCTGAGGACGTCACGGGAGCTGCTCAGTCCTTGGTCTTCCTGCCCCGGACAGGACGTCTCGGCCTGAGCCCCTCAGGCTGGACATGATCCTCAGAACAAACCCCATGACCCAGTCAGTTCAAGTCAGAGTCTGTCATGTTTCAAGGAAACCCAACAGGTTTTACGTTCTGTATTTCACTTTCTAGTATTGTTTTTTAAGTAGCAAATAGTGTATTAGTAAGTACTAAGTACATGGTCTGAGTGGCAATCATTTCACTTGAACAGGAGACAGGAATGAAATGAAAAGAATAAATGTGTGCTAATCATCAGAAACTGGGCCTTATGCCCGATTGGTATGGCTCCGTGGTTGAATGTTGGCCTATGAACCCGGAGGTCACTGATCGATTCCCAATCAGGGCACATGTCTGGGTTGCGGGCTCGGCCCCATTGCGGGGAAAGGGGTGTGCAGGAGGCAGCCAATCCATGATTTCCTCTCATCGATGTTTCTTTCTCCCTCCCTCTTCCTCTCTGAAATCAATAAAAATATATTAAGAAATAAATAAATGAACTGTTTCCTCAGGGCCATCAGGAATAAATGCCAAATCGCTCATAGGTCGAATCTCCTCTAGGGCAGTGGTCGGCAAACCGGCTCGCGAGCCGTGGTTTGCCGCTCTGTTGACTAATGAGTTTGCCGACCACTGCTAAGGCATTACCCTTACCCAGAAGTTTTGACTTCAGGTTAAAGACATTAGTACATTATTAAAATGGTTTTTTAAGTGTTTTTCTCTAAGGCAGTGGTTGGCAAACTCATTAGTCAACAGAGCGGCAAACCGTGCCGCAGTTTATCGACCTCTGCTCTAGGGCGTCTGGGCGAGGCCCATAGCCCCCGGGCCTGTGGAATTGTGCAGCTCAGCACCTTCCGACTTGTCTCCTTCCAAACCAATCACTCTTACAAATGCTTGGTTTGGGGTCACTTGGGCTTTTTGCGATCACAGTGTCACCGGTTTGGAAGGTTTTCTGCAGATAGTGTCCGAGTTTGGCACTGCAGGCTCCACTGAGGGCCCAGAGCCCACGACAGCACGTGCGTGTTCAGGAGCAGTGAGCGCCAGCTGTGCCGGAGCGGGTGCCGGCAAGCCAGGCGTCCCGGCACCGCCAGGCGTGCCGTGTGGGCCCTGCCACCGCGGGCCTGGGTCTGCTTACAGCGTGTTCCATCTTGGGGTAGTCGCAGAGCTTCCGGAAAACCGTGTAGTAAAGCGTGTCTCAGAGCAGAGCTGGCGGTCCATGGTTTCAGGGTCCCGCCCTCGGGGCCTTTCTCACTGGCCCGGAGTCCGGTTGATTTGGGTGAGTTTCTTCTGCCCTGTCCCGCGGGAGAGCCTGCCCACTGCACTCCGTCCGCACGGTGTGGCCGAGGCGGCGCCTACCGTGTGGCTCCCTGGCTCGCTCAGCCTGGGGGTGCAGCCGGGCTCCGGTCTGCAGCCTTGTTTCTCTCCGGACAGGTGCCCCCGCCAGCACAGGAGAGCTCAGCACCAAGCCCCGCGTCCGCATTCTCTCTGGGCTCCCGAAACGAGGCCTTCCTGCTAGAAGTCCCCGAGGGGGCCCTGCAAGCAAGACCTTCCCCAGGTGGCCTTTCCTTCCTCTGCCTGCAGAGTTGTTCCAGAAGCTCATGTCTATCTGCCGTTAAAGGAAGCTTTCTGTTTGAGAGCTTGTCACCAACTAAGAACACATTGGACCAGATCCCATGTCATCCTGAAGCCATCCCCGCCTGCCTGCCTGCCTTGGGGCTCTCCTGTGGCAGGTGGCTCTCCCCTCCCTCTGGCACTGGTTCCTCTCAGCTCCTGGGCACCCAGAACCCCAGCGAAAACCCAGAGCCCTCCCGCTGCGGCCCCTTGGGAGTGTCTGGTCTACACACCCGGCATGACGGCTTCCCTCCTCTGCTCTGGGGTCCTGGCAGGCTCAGCCAGCGCTCCAGCTGCTGCTGCCCTGGCGTGCCGGCCTGGTTCCCGCACCCCGACCTCCCTGCGAGTGGCACCGCTTCTCAATAACCCTGCTTTCTGTAGGACCCGCCCCACCCTGTCCTCTCCCTTGATCTCCGTGCATCTTCCTGGTCCTGAAGTTCTGGGGGAGGCGGGCGGTCATGGGCTGTTACTTTGTCGTGGGTGGATGATATGAAAAAGCGTTGCAATGTGCCTGGGTGTTTGGGAGCAGGTTTCGTGGGTGTGGCTGGTAGAGCAAACAGCAGAAGAGTGGTCTGAGACAGGTGAGTGACAGGTGCCTCCGCAGTCCCCCCAGGAGCCTCTGCATTTCCCCCGGCTTCACCTCCGTCACGTTGCTTGATGGCTTATGGAAAGAGTACCATTGGCTCTTCTAGCTTCCCAAGTGAACTCCAGTTTACTTCCAGATCCCAGAAACTGCCAAGGAGGCACGTTATTATCAAGTAGGAAACAGCGCCGTCTGGTAAAACTTCAGGCTTGTATGTTCTCGCACAGCGTTAGCCATCCGTTTATTTATTCAGCACATCACTGCTTTCTACCTTTCCAGGGCTCTATCTGTTACACTCAGCCACAATCTGCCAAAACCAACTCGTATCAATACCAATAGATCAAACTAAAGCTAAAAATCTTTCCCCTTACCGTCAACATATTAATTAGCGAGTGTAATAAATATGTAAAGGAAGTTATAATGACAAGGATAAACGAACCCCAAACTTCAGTCTCTGGAGAGGAACGTAAAGTTGAGGACAATCTAGTCTGGGTTCTCATCCTGAGTGCCAGTTGGTCTTGTTACCTCTGGGCCTCGATGATCTCATCTGTGAAATGGGTGATGATTCCCCTCTTGACTGAAAGTTCTCTGAAAAATTCAGTGACATGTAAATAGAATGTACTAATTGGGGGGAAATCGTTAGCTGAAGGGAAAAAGAAAAAGTTTCAAGTTCATCAACCTTAAAATAGTTTTAGTCTTTTCTTTAAATATGTTTTTAAGATACATTTGTATTGATTTCAGCCAAGAAGGGAGAGGGAGAGACAGAAACACCAACGATGAGAGAAAATCATAGATCAGCTGCCTCCTGCTCGCTCACACCGGGGATAGAACCCGCAACCCAGGCATATTCCGTGACTGTGAATGGAACTGACTTCCTGTCCATGCTCAACCACTGAGCCATTCCAGCTAGGCTCAGAGTCTTTTAATTCATCTTTGAAATCTTTCCTTGAGACTAAAACCATTAAAATTTTATTTTAAAAAGAAATAAAATTAAATGTGATTTTTTTAAAGGCAAGTTAGTATTTTTTGCTGTTTTGTGTAGATACCCACAATTTTTTAGACCCTCTGCAATGACTTAATACACTTCTAAATAATGGCTTTTTTCCAGGAATGGGAAGATTCAGTTCCCCGGAGAGCCAGCACCTTCCAAGGCTTCCTTTATTCAGCACAGCCCGAGCCGCCCTCGTCACTGTGCCCCCCGCTGCTGGGCCCCCTGACGCAGACCCTGGGGCCTGTGCCGCCGCCTGGGGCTGGCCGCCGCCGCCTGCTTCTCCCCCGCTCAGCCGGTGTGCGGAGCCAGCCCTTCCTCCTCCCAGCTCTGGGCCTGAGGACCGGAGGGAAACCCGTTCGTGTCCAGCGTCCATGGAAGCGACCCCAGGGGGTGTTTCACTTCCCCATCAAATGTCTGCTCAAAGCAAGTGGCTGAAATACCAAAGCACCCCCCAGTGTGCCTTGGTGACTCCAAGCCAACCGGAGGCGAGTGTCCCCGACGGCCTCCCTGCCACGGCCACGGGGATGTGTTTTGGTGATGCCGGTGAGGGACGCAGCGGTGCTGGGGACAGTTCCGCAGGCCCCACGCCTCTGCAGAGGGTGAGAGGCGGGCTCCGGCAGCAGCGGTGGCAGGGCGTGGGCACGCGGGACCTTGTTTGCGGGAGGAAAGCACCGTCTTTGAGGCTGGAGTCTGCGTCCGAGGCCGAGGACGTTCGGGAGGTGCGGGAAGAGGCTGCGAGCGCCGCAGGCTCACAGGTGAGGGTGTGTCCTGGTTTCAGCAGAGAAAGGGGTTACCCTCGGAGCCGGGGGCTTTGTGGTTTTGTTTTCCATACACCTGCTTTGATTTAAGGTCTTCTTAGCAGTTGTGAGTGTTAAGTGAAGTTCCACATTGGGAAGCGTCTGGTGCAGCATTTAGCCATAGTGAGTTCTTTTTTTTTAATATGTTTTTATTGATTTCAGAGGGGAAAGGAGAGGGAGAGAGAGATAGAAACATCAATGATGAGAGAGAATCATTGATTGGCTGCCTCCTGCAACCCTGCCCCCCCAACTGGGGATCGAGCCCGAAACCTGGGCATATGCCCTGACCGGGAATCGAACCGGTGACCTCTTGGTTCCTGGGTCGACGCTCAGCCGCTGAGCTACACCGGCTGGGCCACAGCGGGTTCGTAACCGTTGGTCTGACTGTTCCGCGCCACCCGCAGTACTGCCATACTGTGACTATTTTACTCAGCTCCGTCCGCTGATCGGATCATCATTGAGGTAAAGGTGCATCTCACACATGTGAGCGATTCTTTTGTTTTTTTCTTTTAAGATATCTTTTTTGAGGGAAGAGAGAGGGAGAGGGAGAGGGAGATAGACACATA